>NC_092116.1:42168216-42428466 GCF_045679555.1 Salvelinus alpinus | reverse complement strand
CATGACTTCCGCCGAAGTTGGTCCCTCTCCTTGTTCGGGCGACGTTCGGCGGTCGACGTCACCGGCCTTCTAGCCATCGCCGATTCACTTTTCATTTTCTATTTGTTTTGTCTTTGTTTTACACATAATTCCCCAATTACATGTTCATTATTTTACCCTCTGTTTTACCCATGGTTTTTGTGCGTGTTTCTTTATTGTATTTCGGTCCTTTTGTGTGGGCTTGGTATTTCTTCATGAAATGTATATTATTGAGTAAAGTTGCTTTTATTACTCATCTCTGCTGTCCTGACTCCTCTGCACCAGCTACACCCAGACTGTTACAGTTATAGACTGATAGGAGATGGGTAATGTGGTGTGTGGATTTTAATGGTTATAGTATGCTCTGGGGAGGGTTACGGACTAGAGGTCGGCCGATTATGATTTTTCAACGCCGATAACGATACCGATTATTGGATTACCAAAAAAGTCGATACCGATTAATCGGCTGATTTAAAAAATATATATATATATTTGTAATAGTGACAACAATACTGAATGAACACTTATTTTAACTTAATATAATACGTCAAAAAAATCTATTTAGCCTCAAGGAAATAATGATAAATGTTCAATTTGGTTTATATAATGCAAAAACAAAGTGTTGGAGAAGAAAGTGAAAGTGCAATATGTGCCATGTAAGAAAGCTAACGTTTCAGTTCCTTGCTCAGAACATGAGAACATATGTGTAGTAACCTGGTATATTTATGTTTACCAATAGATGGCAGTATTGACTCAAGACGGGGGTTTGCTTCCCGCTATCCGTAGCCGTTTCCTATGTCTGCCTATTTAACTATGATTAAGAAAGCTTCAGGTAGTTTAAGCCAGGTGCATAAGATAATGTCAATCTAAGTTACAATTAAATACTAAACCGTACTTAAGTCTCATGAGTCGTAATTCTAAGAAGCCTTTAAGGATACTACAATATGAAAGCTGGTGGTTCCTTTTAACATGAGTCTTCAATATTCCCAGGTAAGAAGTTTCAGGTTGTAGTTATTATAGGAATTATAGGACTATTTCCTTCTATACCATTTGTATTTCATTAATCCCACCAAAGTGTCCGATTTCAAATATGCTTTTCAGCGAAAGCAATACAAACGATTATGTTAAAACCACAATAAGCACAGCCATTTTTCCAGCAAAAGATAGCTTTTGCAAAAAACAGAAATAGAGAAAATTAATCACTAACCTTTGATTATCTTCATCAGATGACACTCATAGGACTTCATGTTACACAATGCATTTGTTTGATTTAAGTTCATATTTATATTTTAAAAAATTGATTTTAGCGTTAGATTCACTAGTTGCAAAAAACATCAAGTGATTTTGCATAGCCACATCGTTTCAACAGAAATACTCATAAATGTAGATGATAATACAAGTTATACACATGGAATTATAGATATACCTCTCCTTAATGCAACCGCTGTGTCAGATTTCAAAAAAACTTTACGGAAAAATAAACCATGCAATAATCTGAGACTGAGCTCAGAACAATAGCCAAATTAGCCGCCATGTTGGACTCAACAGAAACCAGAAAATACATGATAAATGTTTCCTTAACTTTGATGAATTCATCAGAATGCAGTCCTAGTAATCCCAGGTCCACAATAAATGCTTGATTTGTTTTCGATAATGTCCGTTATTTATGTCCAATTAGCTACTTTGGACATGTATACCCTGAACAAGGCAGTTAACCCACCGTTCCTAGGCCGTCATTGAAAATAAGAATGTCTTTCTTAACTGACTGTTAAATAAAGATTAAATAAAGGTTAAATAAAAACCGAAAGTCCACTGTTCTTTAACATTGTAAAAAAAGAAGAAAGAAAATCGGCAAATCGGTGCCCAAAAATACCGATGAAAACTTTAAATCAATTAATTTAAACGGACTGGAGTGTTGGAGGAATTACTGGATGAGAAAGTGAGTCTTAATGACGGCCGGGGAACCACGATTGACCCAGTAACTGGAGATGAATCTGTTCTGGGTCTTTCTCTGATCTACAGTTCAATGGCAGATGTAGTTGGGAGGTTTCTGAGGAACCTACAGTAGTGATCACTATCACTGTCGGTGAGGAAGAAACAGTAGGAAATCAAATCAAAATAAATCTAATTGTATTGGTCACATAAAGTATAGTTCCGACATCTTACAAGTAATCTAACAATTTCACAACAACTACCTAATACACACAAATGTAAAGGGATGAATAAGAATATGTACATATACATATATGGATGAGCGATGATCGTGCGGCATAGGCAAGATGCTAGATGGTACAGTATATGAGATGAGTAATGTAGAGTATGTAAACATTATATAAAGTGCGGTTATTTAAAGTGACTAGTGATACATTTAACCCTAAGTCCATGTATTTAAGTGACCAGAGATTTAAGTCTGTATGTTGGCAGCAGCCACTCAATGTTAGTGATGGCTGTTGAACAGTCTGATGGCCTTGAGATAGAAGCTGTTTTTCAGTCTCTCGGTCCCTGCTTTGATGCACCTGTACTGACCTCGCCTTCTGGATGATAGTGGGGTGAACAGGCAGTGGCTCGGGTGGTTGTTGTCCTTGATGATCTTTTTGGTCTTCCTGTGACATCGGGTGGTGTAGGTGTCCTGGAGGGCAGGTAGTTTACCCCCGGTGATGCGTTGTGCAGACCTCACTACCCTCTGGAGAGCCTTACGGTTGACGGCGGTGCAGTTGCCGTACCAGGCGGTGAAACAGCCTGACAGGATGCTCTCGATTGTGCATCTGTAAAAGTTTGTGAGTGTTTTTGGTGACAAGCCAAATTTCTTCAGCCTCCTGAGGTTGAAGAGGCGCTGCTGAGCCTTCTTCACAACGCTGTCTGTGTGGGTGGACCAATTCAGTTTGTCTGTGATGTGTTCGCTGAAGAACTTAAAACTTTCCAGCTTCTCCACAACTGTCCCGTCGATGTGGATAGGGGGGTGCTCCCTCTGCTGTTTCCTGAAGTCTTCGATCTTCTCCTTTGTTTTGTTGACGTTGAGTGTGAGGTTATTTTCCTGACATCACACTCCGAGGGTCCTCACCTCCTCCCTGTAGGCTGTCTCGTCGTTATTGGTAATCAAGCCTACTACTGTAGTGTCACGGCTCCTCCTCTGCAGTGCAGGGGGCGGTTCCTCCTGCAGGCAGAGGAGGGTCGTTAGTGATTGGAGCCACCTGGGCTCAGGGTATAAAACTGCTTACTAATCACCTCTCTCTCTCTGCTCCTCCAGGTATGCTCATGATTTGTTTGTTCCTTTGTCGTTTTGCCTAGTTTTCATTCAGTCATGTTCACACACACATATTCACGCATCCATGCACTTTACATACACCTTACATTATGATACTTCCACACCTCATTCCTTTTTCTTAGTTTAAGTTAATAGTTTGTTGTAGAATAAAGAACCTTTTTTAATTGGCCTATACCTGTTGTTTGCGTCCCCTCATTTTTGTCACAGGCTATGAGCCGGCTTGTGACAGTAGTGTCATCTGTAAACTTGATGATTGAGTTGGAGGCGTGCATGGCCACGGAGTCATGGGTGAACAGGGAGTACAGGAGAGGGCTGAGAACGCACCCTTGTGGGGCCCCTGTGTTGAGGATCAGCGGGGTGGAGATGTTGTTTCCTACCCTCCAGGACCCAGTTGCACAGTGCTGGGCTGAGACCCATGGTCTCAGGTTAACTTCACTAGGACGGTAGCGTCCCACCTGGCCAACATCCGCTGAAATTGCAGAGCGCTAAAATTCTAAATACACCATTCGTAATATTAAACATTCTTGTTAATCACCATGTCAGATTTCAAAAAGGCTTTACGGCGAAAGCATACCATTCGATAATCTGAGGACAGCGCCCAGAACACAAAAGTTTACTAGCATTTTCCAACCAAGCATTAGCGTCACAAAAGTCAGAAATAACAATAAAATAAATCGCTTACCTTTGAAAATATTCCTCTGGTGCCAATTGTCCTAGCTACACAGTGAATGTTCGTTTTTGTTCGATAAAATCTATTTTTTTAGAAAACATTTGTAAACCGCTTGCGTCGTGATTTCCGTCTCATTCAACTTTGGACGAAACATTTGTGGTAAATACATGTTTGGTTTCATTGCTCTGGGTGTTACACTTGATGGTTCTTTTCACGGGACGAAACAAACCGATTTGAAGACACCAATCAATGACCTCATTGCGTACCAATGGTAGGAGCGGTCTATCATTGATTAACTGTATTTTGGCCCAATGACCACTGATCATCTTGAAATCTAGCTTGGTAGAAGAGCTATGAGGTAAACGGCAATATGTAATGGTTATACGTTCGAAGACCAGCCTTTGTCGTAAACTCTGGTGTAAAAGAGGTTCATTCGCCATTTCAAATCCTACTTGACGGAGCCACGAGTATTACGCATAGCAAAACATATTCAATAGCATTTTCAATAAGTTTATATATTTAACCTCTAATTCCTCCCAAACCCGGATCCGGGAGCACCCCCATCAGTAAAAAAGCTGATAAGGAAAAACAGTTTTGCTACCAGGAATGGACTGCATTCCGTTATGGAGTTATTGGATTTTCAACTGCTGGGGAAGGGCTACAAACTGTTTGTGGATAACTTCTACACAAGCCCTACTTACAGACGAAGAAGAGGGAAGTGTGGCACCATTCGGACCAACAGAGTGGGCTTTCCGAAGACACAAGTGAACGACATGCCTAAGCGGGCTGAGTGGGGTACCATGCGATGGATCGTGAAGATGGCCTGCTCTTTGAGGTGGATACCAGAGAGTTGGTCATGTGCACAACTATCCACAAGTCCTTCAGTGCGGGGCATGGGCCACAACATTTTTTCCCATTCCAGCTGCTGTGAAGGACTACAACAAGGGCATGGGAGGTGTGGACCTGTCAGACGCACTGATACTACAACAACATACGGATACTACAATATTCTCCACAAGACAATGAAATGGTACAAGACATTTTTCTATCATTTTCATTGACATTGCTGTGGTTGAATGCCTTCATCCTCCAGAAGGAAATGGCCAAGAGCTGTCGACAGCCCCCCATCTCACAGCTAGCCTTCAGGGAGCTGCTCATCCAGGAAGTCCACTGTAGCACCTTAGGTCCCCTCTACCTTTGTCCCTTCTGCTCCAACCAGTGGTGTTCACCTGCCCAGATTCATCTCTGCAGGCATGAATGTGCCTCAGGGCAAAAAAAAGGACACCGTAGGGAGACGTCCCATGACCTGCACCACCTGTTCAGTTTACAGCAGAAAGAGACTGCCATGGCACCAGCAGCACAATATAATGTAGAGGATTGAGGGTCTTCACAATATTGTAAATAGAAAATGTGTAAATAGTTACCCTTGTTATTTTGATTTATTTTTTTGTGTTAGAATAGCATTTATGTATTTTGTATATAGTTATTTGCTTCAAAATGTATCACTGTACAAATTCGGCCACTTGTGTACATTTGGGTACATTTGTGTGGGACACCTGGGTGACTTCATGCTCAATGTCATGTAGCTCGCTCATTTTTGAAGTTATCTGTCTAAAACTTTGCTCAGCTATTGTTGCCATCTTATGTTCTAACCAGCCATGTTCTTCATTCAAATCATCCACAGCATCCTATCTGTATGTTTGGCTGTTCTTGGTCATTTGAAAGATGATGCTACAACAATAAAAAACAGAAAACATATGTTTATTTCCTTGTATTTTCTTCTACCAGATCTATTGTGTTATATTCTCCTACATTCAATTCAAAATTCCACAACGTTCTGAGTATTTCATTTCAAATGATACCAAGAATATGCATATCCTTGCTACTGGGCCTGAGCTACAGGCAGTTAGATTAGGGTATGTCTTTAGGTGGAAATTGAGAAGGGGGGCTTACCCCGAAGAAGTTAATGATGAGTTTGGAGGGTACTATGGTGTTAAATGCTGAGCTGTAATCGATAATATAACATATACATAACGAGTTTGGTTCAGCAACACGGTATGACCTTCTATGCAGCCTCTGTGACATTGAGACGAAGCATGCTGTCCCTCACTCTGTGCTCAAACAGCCTCATGTCCAAGTTTGTCATTCCCAGCCACCAAGTCCTTCATCTTTTCATCTTTTCATTCATCGAAGTGTCTGGATAAAAAGAATAACAATGGACAGGTAATGAATATAATCATAGACATTTTAATAATCATAGACAACGTTTGTAAAATGTAAAAGGAGCAGAAGGCAAATTTTTGTTCGTTTATTTGTTTGTAACTTATTTTTTAACTTATTTTGAACGTAATGTTGCCGTTACCGTTATCTTATGACCGAAAATAACTTCTAGACATCAGGACTGCGATTACCCGGACAAACAGAATCCTTTTTCTTCTTTCATGACTCTGACGAGCCCGAGGTGGAGGATATACGGCTCCCTTGGGAACAGGCCCCAACCCCAGTGATCTGCATGAAGAGGAGGCGGAGAAAGAGAGGCCGGTGGGCGAGCTGCCTTCTGAGGAGTCGGAGGCGATTGAATAAACCCCCACTTCCCTCAACTCTGCTAGCAATTGTGCAATCTTTGGACAATAAAATTGATGAGTTACGCGGAAGATTAAACTACTAACGGGATATTAAAAACTGTAACAGTAAATGCTTCACGGAGTCGTGGCTGAACGACGACAACATCAACATACGCTGGACCGGCAGGATAGAACAGCGGCGTCTGGTAAGACGAGGGGTGGCGGTCAATGTATTTTTGTAAACAACAGCTGGTGCACGATATCTAAGGAAGTCTCGAAGCTATTGCTCGCCTGAGGTAGAGTTTCTGATGATAAGCTGTAGACCACACTACCTACCGAGAGAGTTTTCATCTTGTCAGTGCAGGAGAGCAGAGATGAATGGAAAACAGCTGGACGCAACTGCGTCACAACACTCCGGCCCAAGGAAAAAAGCGATAGCGCACAAATTACACAAATAGGTACAAATAACAAAACCACGGGTTACAACAATACCCGGCACAAAACCAGCCTGTAGCGTTACACGCGTAACAAATGAACAATACCACACAGACATGGGGGGAACAGAGGATAATATACACGTAGAGTAATGAGGGGATGTAAACCAGGTGTGCGGGAAAACAAGACAAAACAAATGGAAAATTAAAAGTGGAGCGGCGATGGCTAGAAGACCGGTGACTTCGACCGCCGAACGCCACCCGAACAAGGAGAGGGACTGACGTCGGCAGGGGTCGTGACAGTACCCCCCCCTTGACGCGCGGCTCCAGCAGCGCGCCGACACCGGCCTCAGGGACGACCTGGTGTAGGGCAATCCGGACGGCGACGGTGGAACTCCTGCAGCAGTGGAGGGTCCAGCACGTCCTTCACCGGAACTCAGCATCTCTCCTCCGGACCGTACCCCTCCCACTCCACGAAGTACTGAAGGCCCCTCGCCCAACGCCTCGTATCCAGTATGGAGCGAACGGAATACGCCGTGGCCCCCTCGATGTCCAGGGGGAGGGCGGAGGAACATCGTGACACATCTGTATTCTTTGTAGCGGTTTACATACCACCACAGTCAGAGGCACTAAGACAGCATTAAAGGATTCCGCCATAAGCAAACAAGAAAACGTTCACCCAGAGGCGGCGCTCCTAGTGGAGCTGGAAAACTTAAATTTTATTTAGTTTTACCAAATTTCTATCAGCATGTTAAATGTGCAGCCAGAGTGAAAAGAACTCTGGACCACCTTTACTCCACACACAGAGACGCATACAAAGCTCTCCCTCACCATCAATTTGGCAAATCTGACCATAATTCCATCCCCCTGATGGAAGCACCAGCGAATAGAGCAATTAAAAATTGGTCAGATGAAGCAGATGCTAAACTACAGGACTGTTTTGCTAGCACAGACTGGAATATGTTCCGGAATTCTTCCAATGGCATTGAGGAGTACACCACATCTGTCGCTGGCTTCATCAATAAGTGCATCGATGACGTCGTCCCCACAGTGACCGTACGTACATAACCTAACCAGAAACCATGGATTACAGGCAGCATCCACACTGAGCTAAAGGGTAGAGCTGCCGCTTTCAAGGAGCCGGACTCTAGCCCAGAAGCTCATAAGAAATCCCACTATGCTCTTCGCTATGATATAATCCTGCTATGCCCTCCGACGAACCCTCAAACAGCCAAAGCATCAATTCAGGACTAAGATCGAGTCATACTACACCGGCTCTGACGCTCGTCGGATGTGGCAGGGCTTGCAAACCATTACAGACTACAAAAGGAAGCGAGAGCTGCCCAGTGACACGAGTGCTGCCCAGTGACACGAGCCTACCAGACGAGCTAAACTACTTCTATGCTCGCTTCGAGGCAAATAGCACTGAAACATGCATGAGAGCACCAGCTGTACCGGAAGACTGTGTGATCACGCTCTCCGCAGCCGATGTGAGTAAGACCTTTAGACAGGTCAACACTCACAAGGCCGCAGGGCCAGACGGATTACCAGGACGTGTACTGCGAGCATTCGCTGACCAACTAGCAAGTGTCTTCACTCACATTTTCAACCTCTCCCTGTCGAAGTCTGTAATCCCAACATGTTTTTAGTTGACCACCATAGTGCCTGTGCCTGTGAACACTAAGGTAATCTGCCTAAATGACTACTGACCCGTAGCACTCACGTCTGTAGCCATGAAGTGCTTTGAAAAGCTGGTCATGGCTCACATCAATACCATCGTCACAGAAACCCTAGACCCACTTCTATTTGAATGAATACCACCCCAAAAGATCCACAGATGATTCAGTCACTATTCCACTCCACACTGCCCTTTCCCACCTGCACTAAAGGAACACCTATGTGAGAATGCTGTTCATTGACTACAGCTCAGCGTTCAACACCATGGTGCCCTCAAAGCTCATCAATAAGCTAAGGACCCTGGGACTAAACACATCCCTCTGCAACTGGATCCTGGACTTCCTGATGGGCCGCCCCCAGGTGGTAAGGCTAGGTAACAGCACCATGGTGTTATGGTAACAACACCACATCCGCCACGCTGATCCTCAACACAGGGGCCAGCAGTGCGTGCTCAGCCCCCTCCTGTACTCCCTGTTCACCCATGACTGCATGGCCAGGCACGATTCCAACACCATCATTAAATTTGCCAATGACACAACAGTGGTAGGCCTGATCACCAACAACAACGAGACAGCCTATAGGGAGGAGGTCAAAGACCTGGCCGTGTGGTGCCAGGACAACAACCTTTCCCTCAATGTGATCAAGACAAAGGAGCTGATTGTGGACTACAGGAAAAAGAGGACCGAGCACACCCCATTCTCATCGACGGGGCTGTAGTGGAGCAGGTTGAGAGCTTCAAGTTCCTTGGTGTCCACATCACCAACAAACTAACATGGTCCAAGCACACCAAGACAGTTGTGAAGAAGGGCACAACAAAACCTATTCCCCCTCAGGAGACTGAACATATTTGGCATGGGTCCCCAGATCCTCAGAAGGTTCTACAGCTGCACCATCGAGAGCATCCTGACTGGTTGCATCACTGCCTGGTACGGCAACTGCTCGGCATCTGACTGCAAGGCACTACAGAGGGTAGTGTGTATAACCTAGTACGTCACTGGGGCCAAGCTTCCTGCCATCCAGGACCTCTATACCAGGCGGTGTCAGAGGAAGGTCTTAAAAACTTATCAAAGACTCCAGCCACCCTAGTCATATACTGTTCTCTCTACTACCACACGGCAAGCGGTACCGGGGCACCAAGTCTAGGTCCAAGAGGATTCTTAACAGCTTCTACCCCCAAGCCATAAGGCTACTGAACATCTAGTCAAATGGCTACCCAGACTATTTGCATTGATCCCCCCCCACCTACCTCCCCTCTCCACACCACTGCCACTCTCTGTTGTCATCTATGCATAGTCACTTTAATTAACTCTAGCTACATGTACATACTACCTCAACTAACCGGTGCCCCCGCACATTGACTCTGTACCTGTACCCCCCTGTGTATAGTCTCGCTATTGTTATTTTACTGCTGCTCTTTAATTACTTGTTACTTTTATCTCTTATTCTTATCCGTATTTTTTTAAACTGCACTGCTGGTTAGGGGCTCGTAAGCATTTCACTGTTGTATTCAGCGCGTGTGACTAATAAAATTTGATTTGACTGTCAATCGGGACACATTATGCCATCTGAGACACACTGAACGGACATCAGAAACCTCAGTTGCTCTAAAGTGATGGCATAACAAGGTGCACCTCCAGCTCCTCTCCAAGCCCGAGGATCCCGGTAACTGTAACTGGCTGTAACAATAATACACTGTGTTTAGGCTACTTAATGTTGTGTTGTGACACAGCCCACCCTCCTCATTACAAAAACACTTTTTAAATTATAGTAACAAAATTGTGGCCAAATAATGTTTTTATAATATTGGATTTTAAAGCCAAGACATAAATAGAAATGTTGACCAAGAACGAATACAATGGGCAGCAGGAGAACCAATACAATGGGCAGCAGGAGAACCAATACAATGGGCAGCAGGAGAACCAATACAATGGGCAGCAGGAGAACGAATACAATGGGCAGCAGGAGAACCAATACAATGGGCAGCAGGAGAACCAATACAATGGGCAGCAGGAGAACCAATACAATGGGCAGCAGGAGAACCAATACAATGGGCAGCAGGAGAACCAATACAATGGGCAGCAGGAGAACCAATACAATGGGCAGCAGGAGAACCAATACAATGGGCAGCAGGAGAACCAATACTAAGGGCAGCAGGAGAACGGAGAGTGAAAACAGTTTGATGTCACTTGATAATAAGTCACCTTTATGTAGCCATTTTTTCAAGACGGCGCCGTTCACTGTGGCTATGGCCGGGGTGTGCAGCTAAATGTAAAATACTCCCTTGGCCTAATCAGACTTACAATATCAGCGACACCTAAGTTACTGAGCCTCCAACATAGCTGCCATACACAGATCCGTCCTCTGTGTTAGCTATAGCTGCATAGCCATACACAGATCCGTCCTCTGTGTTAGATATAGCTGCATAGCCATACACAGATCCGTCCTCTGTGTTAGATATAGCTGCATAGCCATACACAGATCCGTCCTCTGCGTTAGATATAGCTGCATAGCCATACACAGATCCGTCCTCTGTGTTAGCTATAGCTGCATAGCCATACACAGATCCGTCCTCTGTGTTAGCTATAGCTGCATAGCCATACACAGATCCGTCCTCTGTGTTAGCTATAGCTGCATAGCCATACACAGATCCGTCCTCTGTGTTAGATATAGCTGCATAGCCATACACAGATCCGTCCTCTGTGTTAGATATAGCTGCATAGCCATACACAGATCCGTCCTCTGTGTTAGATATAGCTGCATAGCCATACACAGATCCGTCCTCTGTGTTAGATATAGCTGCATAGCCATACACAGATCCGTCCTCTGTGTTAGCTATAGCTGCATAGCCATACACAGATCCGTCCTCTGTGTTAGCTATAGCTGCATAGCCATACACAAATCCGTCCTCTGTGTTAGCTATAGCTGCATAGCCATACGCAGATCTGTCCTCTGTGTTAGCCATAGTTGCATAGCCATACGCAGATCTGTCCTCTGTGTTAGCTAGCAGATCAACTTTATGATTAAGTATTAATAGTATTTAAAGAATAATCAACCTTGTTAACGTGGACTGAAGGGCATCAAGTCCAGGATTATCGGAAAGCAGAAGCCAAGAGCAGTCATTTAGGGTCTGTTTGCAGCGGATAAGGAAGTTCCTTCTCGCAATCTTCAATTGTTGTGTTGTTGCATCAAACTGACTTTACACACCGATTTAATGAAAGGAGGAGCTAGGGAAATTGGCTGGTAAAATTAGCATATTAAAGAACGCGTTAAGTTAGCGTGTGTATATAGAGTTAGTATATAGTATAGATATATATAGATAGTATATAGAGGTGTATATTTAGCAGCTGTAGGCGTTAATTTGACGTTTGCAGGACCGCTTGCAGCCGTTTATTTAGCATTTTTTGAAGCTTGAATGCGTCGGGTTTTGATCGCGTGCTGTTTGACCCAAACGGCGTTCCATAGAGGAATGAGATGGGAGTAACAATAATTTGTTGCAAGTTGGGGAACACAGCATATCAATACAGCAGTATGTACCGGTATGTTAGCTAGCTACCTGACGTTATGTTAGCTACGCTGTCCTTACGAACCACATAGCATATCAATACAGCAGTGTGTACCGGTATGTTAGCTAGCTACCTGACGTTATGTTAGCTACGCTGTCCTTACGAACCACATAGCATATCAATACAGCAGTATGTACCGGTATGTTAGCTAGCTACCTGACGTTATGTTAGCTACGCTGTCCTTACGAACCACATAGCATATCAATACAGCAGTATGTACCGGTATGTTAGCTAGCTACCTGACGTTATACATCAAACTAGCCAACGTTTATTGACTTGATTATTCCCGTCATGCTTAGTTTAGCTGGTATGATGGTACAGTCGTTGTGCGTTCTCAATGGACATTCGGGTGCTTTCATAAATTCACTCTGGCTATCTACCCCGATATCAGAGCACTCTCATCTGAGTGTACCAGAGCGCAGAATAATGAATTTACAAGCGCTCAACACCCGTTGAATATGGCCGGTGTCAGTAAACGTCAGCAAAAAATAAACGGTGGCAAAAAATAGTGATGAAATTGTTTCCAGCAGCACAGTTACAGTCACCAAACACGGAAGACAACCACCCACAAACAAACAGTGTGAACAACCTACCTTAATATGGTTCTCAATCAGAGGAAACGTAAAACACCTGTCCCTGATTGAGAACCATATCAGGCTAAATGACAATGAACCTAAACATAGAAACACATAACATAGAATGCCCACCCCAACTCACGCCCTGACCAACTAAACACATACAAAAACAAGAGAAAAATGGTCAGGAACGTGACAGTACTGTTACGTTTGGTTACATAAGGCCGATGGTTAAGAAGGCTAACGTGGGGTGAATGTCCTAAAGGTTACGGGTTCGAATCTCGTCATGGAAAACTTTAGCATTTTAGCTAATTAGCAACTTTTCAACTACTTACTTCTTTTTAGCTACTTTGCAGCTACTTAGCATGTTAGAACATGTATCTCTGATTGAACCATGTTGTAAAGTGTTGATAACTGTAGCTCTGATTGAACCATGTTGTAAAGTGTTGATAACTGTATCTCTGATTGAACCATGTTGTAAAGTGTTGATAACTGTAGCTCTGATTGAACCATGTTGTAAAGTGTTGATAACTGTATCTCTGATTGAACCATGTTGTAAAGTGTTGATAACTGTAGCTCTGATTGAACCAGGTTGTAAAGTGTTGATAACTGTAGCTCTGATTGAAACATGTTGTAAAGTGTTGATAACTGTAGCTCTGATTGAACCATGTTGTAAAGTGTTGATAACTGTAGCTCTGATTGAACCATGTTGTAAAGTGTTGATAACTGTAGCTCTGATTGAAACATGTTGTAAAGTGTTGATAACTGTAGCTCTGATTGAACCATGTTGTAAAGTGTTGATAACTGTAGCTCTGATTGAACCATGTTGTAAAGTGTTGATAACTGTAGCTCTGATTGAACCGTGTTATAATGATAACTGTATCTCTGATTGAACCATGTTGTAAAGTGTTGATAACTGTATCTCTGATTGAACCATGTTGTAAAGTGTTGATAACTGTAGCTCTGATTGAACCATGTTGAAAAGTGTTGATAACTGTATCTCTGATTGAACCATGTTGTAAAGTGTTGATAACTGTATCTCTGATTGAACCATGTTGTAAAGTGTTGATAACTGTATCTCTGATTGAACCATGTTGTAAAGTGTTGATAACTGTATCTCTGATTGAACCATGTTATAATGATAACTGTATCTCTGATTGAACCATGTTGTAAAGTGTTGATAACTGTATCTCTGATTGAACCATGTTGTAAAGTGTTGATAACTGTATCTCTGATTGAACCATGTTGTAAAGTGTTGATAACTGTATCTCTGATTGAACCATGTTATAATGATAACTGTATCTCTGATTGAACCATGTTGTAAAGTGTTGATAACTGTATCTCTGATTGAACCATGTTGTAAAGTGTTGATAACTGTATCTCTGATTGAACCATGTTATAATGATAACTGTATCTCTGATTGAACCATGTTGTAAAGTGTTGATAACTGTATCTCTGATTGAACCATGTTGTAAAGTGTTGATAACTGTAGCTCTGATTGAACCATGTTGTAAAGTGTTGATAACTGTATCTCTGATTGAAACATGTTGTAAAGTGTTGATAACTGTAGCTCTGATTGAACCATGTTTAAAGTGTTGATAACTGTATCTCTGATTGAACCATGTTGTAAAGTGTTGATAACTGTATCTCTGATTGAAACATGTTGTAAAGTGTTGATAACTGTAGCTCTGATTGAACCATGTTTAAAGTATTGATAACTGTAGCTCTGATTGAACCATGTTTAAAGTGTTGATAACTGGCTCTGATTGAACCATGTTGTAAAGTGTTGATAACTGTAGCTCTGATTGAACCATGTTGTAAAGTGTTGATAACTGTAGCTCTGATTGAACCATGTTGTAAAGTGTTGATAACTGTATCTCTGATTGAACCATGTTGTAAAGTGGAGATAACTAGCTCTGATTGAACCATGTTTTAATATAACTGTCTGTTTAGGAGAAACCACGGTACCCAGGGTGACACACCAAGACAAATATGGTATGTTGCTACATTATCTGCACACTGCACTGAGGCTAGGAAACACTGTCACCACCGATAAATCCACTATAATTGAGAATTTCAATAATAATTTTTCTACGGCTGGCCATGCTTTCCACCTGGCTACATAGACATAGATCTGATTCATAATAATTGATTTTCCTCAATCATGTAGCCTGTTTTTTAATCTGTTCTGAATGACATCACAACCACTTCGTTTTTAATTTCACTCACTTCCCTTTAAGTATCTTCTAAATGCTCCATTCCAGGTTTCCCCTACAGCCCCCAGGGCCTTGAGTATCTTCTAAATACTCCATTCCAGGTTTCCCCTACAGCCCCCAGGGCCTTGAGTATCTTCTAAATACTCCATTCCAGGTTCCCCCTACAGCCCCCAGGGCCTTGAGTATCTTCTAAATGCTCCATTCCAGGTTTCCCCTACAGCCCCCAGGGCCTTGAGTATCTTCTAAATGCTCCATTCCAGGTTTCCCCTACAGCCCCCAGGGCCTTGAGTATCTTCTAAATACTCCATTCCAGGTTTCCCCTACAGCCCCCAGGGCCTTGAGTATCTTCTAAATGCTCCATTCCAGGTTTCCCCTACAGCCCCCAGGGCCTTGAGTATCTTCTAAATACTCCATTCCAGGTTTCCCCTACAGCCCCCAGGGCCTTGAGTATCTTCTAAATACTCCATTCCAGGTTTCCCCTACAGCCCCCAGGGCCTTGAGTATCTTCTAAATGCTCCGTTCCAGGTTTCCCCTACAGCCCCCAGGGCCTTGAGTATCTTCTAAATACTCCATTCCAGGTTTCCCCTACAGCCCCCAGGACCTTGAGTATCTTCTAAATGATCCATTCCAGGTTTCCTCTACAGCCCCCAGGGCCTTGAGTATGTCTCTAATATTGAATTAATATTGAAGTATCATGCAGCAACTTGGTGATAACTCCACCTTCCTCTCTGATTAAATTAGTGTAATTTCTGCCATACTGCTCACACATATCTAGCTAGTCAACAACTGACAGTGAAAGTCACATTCATTTTATATGATCAGTGTTCTTGGGTCATTTCACATCGTAAGTTGTTACTAGCTGAAATATTTACTAGTTTCACGATTCACATTAGTGCTCGTATGTGTTTTAAGACATTTGACATGAAGTTAATGTCCATATCAGAACACTAGAGGGATCTAGATATCGCGAGATGACATGAAGTTAATGTCCATATCAGAACACTAGAGGGATCTAGATATCGCGAGATGACATGAAGTTAATGTCCATATCAGAACACTAGAGGGATCTAGATATCGCGAGATGACATGAAGTTAATGTCCATATCAGAACACTAGAGGGATCTAGATATCGCGAGATGACATGAAGTTAATGTCCATATCAGAACACTAGAGGGATGTAGATATCGCGAGATGACATTAAGTTAATGTCTATATCAGAACTAGAGGGATCTAGATATCGCGAGATGATATTCAACTAGAAGTACTGTAAGTGAAAGTGAAAGTAAAGTGTGAAACTCCACCACCCTTTTCCTCCGTTATTTCTGGAACAGACGTCGTGTTACATTCTGTTCGTTGACAAATTAGTCTTTCAACTGTTTTGGTTTATTTTTCTAAACTCCAAATAGTTTTATTCATCATTTACAAACAGCTTTACCTTGGAGTCAGACTTGTTTTGTTGGTGAAATGAAGACCTTTCCGACCGCGGCGGTCTGGTGTTTTGGGATTCTGTTCATCAGTGTTTCATTGATAACGACAGGTAGGCCACAACATTATTCCTTCATTATTTAGCCTGTAGGCTATTTTATTATCTGAACATAATATTAACAAGAAAGAAACGGGGAGAATTCAAGTGCAGGATCAAAACCGAGTGCAGGAAATGTAGATGTCTTGTCGTCTGATCAGACAGGACAGTTTGGGTGTGGTGGTGCTATAGGGTGTCCGTGGCAGAAACACACTATTTATTTTAACGTCGCTTCGATACAGCAGTGACTTGTTCGTAGCAGGTTAGGAGATTTTCCCAAAGTAGGTTAGGATAATTCATTTAAGTTTAGGAAAATGGTTAGGGTTAGCGAAAATGCTCTCCTAACTTGTTACGAAAATCGTAGCTGTATCGAAGTGGCGCATAAAGTAGAGAGTGGCGAACATTGTTAAGCTACAGGAAGTGTCGCCATGTTTATGACTAGAAAGAGGAGACCATCTGAGTTGAACAGACACCGTTATTCAGGGCAGGTGGGGCTCTAGCTAAAAAATATATATATATTTGTGTTGTTGCCTGTTTTGCATGTTATTTTGGCATTAATACGTGTCACATATCAGTTGCACACTGGCCTATTTTTATTAATTGTTTAAATATATTTTTTTATTATTATGAAAACAACAAATACAAAAAACTGAAATATACAAACAAGAGTACATAAACAGACAGGGGTATTACATATCAAGATTCATTTTCAACTTGTTAAATACTTTCATGGTGCGTATTGCATTTTTGTTTTTACATTTACTGATCATTTCAAAATAATATTTAAATTCTATCTTAAACAATGTGAAGAGGGTTCGTTCTCTGCCCACTTCATTTTATGGATAATGATGAAAGATAAACAAATGAACAATGAAAGTTAAATCAGGGTCCCAATCATTTGGATCAAAACAAAACATAATATCAGATTAACATTAATAGTAGTTTATTTTATAATAAAATCTTCTAACTCCAACATCTTCTGACATGAGAACAGTCCCAAAATAAATCTCTGGGTCACAACCACAGAATACACATTTGTTTCCAATAGCTATTTTGAATCTGTGTATAATAAAGGTCTTTACAGATTCTATGAATGAGTTATGGATTTTTGTTTTAGATTCCGTCTCTCACAGTTGAAGTGTACCTATGATAAAAATTACAGACCACTACATGCTTTGTAAGTAGGAAAACCTGCAAAATCGGCAGTGTATCAAATACTTGTTCTCCCCACTGTATGTTATTTGGACACACCTACTCATTCCAGGGTTTTTCTTTATTTTTTACTATTTTCTACATTGTAGAATAATAGTGAAGACATCAAAACTATGAAATAACACATATGGAATCATGTAGTAACCAAAAAAGTGTTAAACAAATCAAAATATATTTTATATTTGAGATTCTTCAAAGTAGCCACCCTTGATAACAGCTTCATGACAAAGTGAAAATAGGTTCAGAAAATGTAGCAAATCTGAAGATTTTTTTTCTTCCTGAATTACCTTATTGACATAAGTAATTAGACCATTTGCTATTAGACTCTACATTGAGTTCAGGTTCATCCTGTTTCCATTGATCATCCTTGAGATGTTTCTACAACTTGATTGGAGTCCACCTGTGGTAAATTCAATTGATTGGACATGATTTGGAAAGGCCCACACCTGTCTATATAAGGTCCCACAGTTGACAGTGCATGTCAGAGCAAAAAACCAAGCCATGAGGTCAAAGGAATTGTCCGCAGAGCTCAAAGACAGGATTGTGTCAAGGCACTAACATAATCCAAAACATGGACCCCTCTGGAGGAGCAGTTGTAGAGGTGTCTTTAACTGTGTGTCATTTGTTTTTCTCCAGGGTCGTCTGAAGTTCAGGTTGTTGGACCGGCTGACACCGTCGTTGCCTTGATTGGTGATGACGTTATTCTACCATGTTTCCTGAAACCCAATGTCAGCGCTGAGGACATGACAGTGGAGTGGACAGGATTGTACCTGAAAACAAGAAACGTCCATCTTTACAATGACGGTCGAGACTCCAATGAGGAGCAGCATCCATCCTACAGGGGAAGGACATCAATGTTTCATGAAGAACTGAAGAACGGCAACGTCTCTTTAAAGCTGACCAGAGTTACTCTCTCTGATGCTGGAAGATACAGGTGCTTCATTCCAAAACTGATGAAGGAAACCACCGTTCAACTCTTTGTTGGTGAGTCATGAATACTGGAGATGTGATCAGAGGTTGTATTGGTAAATCTGGCTACATGATTGGCTCCTAAAATATCAACATGTCTTCCTCCCTCATCATTCCTCTGTTATAGATCATGTATTCAGCTGGTCTTCCTCCCTCATCATTTCTTCCTCTGTTATAGATCATGTATTCAGCTGGTCTTCCTCCCTCATCATTCCTTCCTCTGTTATAGATCATGTATTCAGCTGCTCAGCACACAGCCTTTACAACACACTCCTCACACATCAAAACCTCCCACACTGTCACACTGCCTGTGTCCCAATATTCCTACTACCTGCTGTTGACTCACTTCTGTGTCCCAATATTCCTACTACCTGCTGTTGACTCACTTCTGTGTCCTAATATTCCTACTACCTTCTGTTGACTCACTGCTGTGTCCTAATATTCCTACTACCTACTGTTGACTCACTGTCTGTGTCCTAATATTCCTACTGTTGACTCACTGCTGTGTCCTAATATTCCTACTACCTACTGTTGACTCACTGCTGTGTCCTAATATTCCTACTACCTGCTGTTGACTCACTGCTGTGTCCTAATATTCCTACTACCTACTGTTGACTCACTGCTGTGTCCTAATATTCCTACTACCTACTGTTGACTCACTTCTGTGTCCTAATATTCCTACTACCTACTGTTGACTCACTGCTGTGTCCTAATATTCCTCCCACACTGTCACACTCTAAAATACTACAATAAAGAGAGGGGTGGACTCAGAGACATCAGACTAAACAAGACATGAATATAGAGAGGGGTGGACTCAGAGACATCAGACTAAACAAGACATGAATAAAGAGAGGGGTGGACTCAGAGACATCAGACTAAACAAGACATGAATATAGAGAGGGGTGGACTCAGAGAAGACATCAGACTAAACGAGACATGAATATAGAGAGGGGTGGACTCAGAGACATCAGACTAAACAAGACATGAATATAGAGAGGGGTGGACTCAGAGACATCAGACTAAACAAGACATGAATAAAGAGAGGGGTGGACTCAGACATCAGACTAAACAAGACATGAATAAAGAGAGGGGTGGACTCAGAGACATCAGACTAAACAAGACATGAATATAGAGAGGGGTGGACTCAGAGACATCAGACTAAACAAGACATGAATATAGAGAGGGGTGGACTCAGAGACATCAGACTAAACAAGACATGAATAAAGAGAGGGGTGGACTCAGAGAAGACATCAGACTAAACAAGACATGATTATAGAGAGGGGTGGACTCAGAGACATCAGACTAAACAAGACATGAATAAAGAGAGGGGTGGACTCAGAGACATCAGACTAAACAAGACATGAATATAGAGAGGGGTGGACTCAGAGACATCAGACTAAACAAGACATGAATATAGAGAGGGGTGGACTCAGAGACATCAGACTAAACAAGACATGAATATAGAGAGGGGTGGACTCAGAGACATCAGACTAAACAAGACATGAATAAAGAGAGGGGTGGACTCAGAGACATCAGACTAAACAAGACATGAATATAGAGAGGGGTGGACTCAGAGACATCAGACTAAACAAGACATGAATATAGAGAGGGGTGGACTCAGAGACATCAGACTAAACAAGACATGAATATAGAGAGGGGTGGACTCAGAGACATCAGACTAAACAAGACATGAATATAGAGAGGGGTGGACTCAGAGACATCAGACTAAACAAGACATGAATAAAGAGAGGGGTGGACTCAGAGACATCAGACTAAACAAGACATGAATAAAGAGAGGGGTGGACTCAGAGACATCAGACTAAACAAGACATGAATATAGAGAGGGGTGGACTCAGAGACATCAGACTAAACAAGACATGAATAAAGAGAGGGGTGGACTCAGAGACATCAGACTAAACAAGACATGAATAAAGAGAGGGGTGGACTCAGAGACGACATCAGACTAAACAAGACATGAATATAGAGAGGGGTGGACTCAGCGACATCAGACTAAACAAGACATGAATAAAGAGAGGGGTGGACTCAGAGACATCAGACTAAACAAGACATGAATATAGAGAGGGGTGGACTGAGAAGACCTCAGACTAAACAAGACATGAATAAAGAGAGGGGTGGACTCAGAGAAGACCTCAGACTAAACAAGACATGAATAAAGAGAGAGGTGGACTCAGATAAGACATCAGACTAAACAAGACATGAATAAAGAGAGGGGTGGACTCAGAGAAGACATCAGACTAAACAAGACATGAATATAGAGAGGGGTGGACTCAGAGACATCAGACTAAACAAGACATGAATATAGAGAGGGGTGGACTCAGAGACATCAGACTAAACAAGACATGAATAAAGAGAGGGGTGGACTCAGACATCAGACTAAACAAGACATGAATAAAGAGAGGGGTGGACTCAGAGACATCAGACTAAACAAGACATGAATATAGAGAGGGGTGGACTCAGAGACATCAGACTAAACAAGACATGAATATAGAGAGGGGTGGACTCAGAGACATCAGACTAAACAAGACATGAATAAAGAGAGGGGTGGACTCAGAGAAGACATCAGACTAAACAAGACATGATTATAGAGAGGGGTGGACTCAGAGAAGACATCAGACTAAACAAGACATGAATATAGAGAGGGGTGGACTCAGAGACATCAGACTAAACAAGACATGAATAAAGAGAGGGGTGGACTCAGAGACATCAGACTAAACAAGACATGAATAAAGAGAGGGGTGGACTCAGAGACGACATCAGACTAAACAAGACATGAATATAGAGAGGGGTGGACTCAGCGACATCAGACTAAACAAGACATGAATAAAGAGAGGGGTGGACTCAGAGACATCAGACTAAACAAGACATGAATATAGAGAGGGGTGGACTCAGAGACATCAGACTAAACAAGACATGAATATAGAGAGGGGTGGACTCAGAGACATCAGACTAAACAAGACATGAATATAGAGAGGGGTGGACTCAGAGACATCAGACTAAACAAGACATGAATATAGAGAGAGGTGGACTCAGAGACATCAGACTAAACAAGACATGAATATAGAGAGGGGTGGACTCAGAGACATCAGACTAAACAAGACATGAATATAGAGAGGGGTGGACTCAGAGACATCAGACTAAACAAGACATGAATATAGAGAGGGGTGGACTCAGAGACATCAGACTAAACAAGACATGAATAAAGAGAGGGGTGGACTCAGAGACATCAGACTAAACAAGACATGAATAAAGAGAGGGGTGGACTCAGAGACATCAGACTAAACAAGACATGAATATAGAGAGGGGTGGACTCAGAGACATCAGACTAAACAAGACATGAATAAAGAGAGGGGTGGACTCAGAGACATCAGACTAAACAAGACATGAATAAAGAGAGGGGTGGACTCAGAGACGACATCAGACTAAACAAGACATGAATATAGAGAGGGGTGGACTCAGCGACATCAGACTAAACAAGACATGAATAAAGAGAGGGGTGGACTCAGAGACATCAGACTAAACAAGACATGAATATAGAGAGGGGTGGACTCAGAGACATCAGACTAAACAAGACATGAATATAGAGAGGGGTGGACTCAGAAGACCTCAGACTAAACAAGACATGAATAAAGAGAGGGGTGGACTCAGAGAAGACCTCAGACTAAACAAGACATGAATAAAGAGAGGGGTGGACTCAGAGACGACATCAGACTAAACAAGACATGAATATAGAGAGGGGTGGACTCAGCGACATCAGACTAAACAAGACATGAATAAAGAGAGGGGTGGACTCAGAGACATCAGACTAAACAAGACATGAATATAGAGAGGGGTGGACTCAGAGACATCAGACTAAACAAGACATGAATATAGAGAGGGGTGGACTCAGAGACATCAGACTAAACAAGACATGAATATAGAGAGGGGTGGACTCAGAGACATCAGACTAAACAAGACATGAATATAGAGAGGGGTGGACTCAGAGACATCAGACTAAACAAGATATGAATATAGAGAGGGGTGGACTCAGAGACATCAGACTAAACAAGACATGAATATAGAGAGGGGTGGACTCAGAGACATCAGACTAAACAAGACATGAATATAGAGAGGGGTGGACTCAGAGACATCAGACTAAACAAGACATGAATAAAGAGAGGGGTGGACTCAGAGACATCAGACTAAACAAGACATGAATAAAGAGAGGTGTGGACTCAGAGACATCAGACTAAACAAGACATGAATATAGAGAGGGGTGGACTCAGAGACATCAGACTAAACAAGACATGAATATAGAGAGGGGTGGACTCAGAGACATCAGACTAAACAAGACATGAATAAAGAGAGGGGTGGACTCAGAGACGACATCAGACTAAACAAGACATGAATAAAGAGAGGGGTGGACTCAGAGAAGACCTCAGACTAAACAAGACATGAATAAAGAGAGGGGTGGACTCAGATAAGACATCAGACTAAACAAGACATGAATAAAGAGAGGGGTGGACTCAGAGAAGACATCAGACTAAACAAGACATGAATATAGAGAGGGGTGGACTCAGAGACATCAGACTAAACAAGACATGAATATAGAGAGGGGTGGACTCAGAGACATCAGACTAAACAAGACATGAATAAAGAGAGGGGTGGACTCAGAGACATCAGACTAAACAAGACATGAATAAAGAGAGGGGTGGACTCAGAGACATCAGACTAAACAAGACATGAATATAGAGAGGGGTGGACTCAGAGACATCAGACTAAACAAGACATGAATATAGAGAGGGGTGGACTCAGAGACATCAGACTAAACAAGACATGAATAAAGAGAGGGGTGGACTCAGAGAAGACATCAGACTAAACAAGACATGATTATAGAGAGGGGTGGACTCAGAGAAGACATCAGACTAAACAAGACATGAATATAGAGAGGGGTGGACTCAGAGACATCAGACTAAACAAGACATGAATAAAGAGAGGGGTGGACTCAGAGACATCAGACTAAACAAGACATGAATAAAGAGAGGGGTGGACTCAGAGACGACATCAGACTAAACAAGACATGAATATAGAGAGGGGTGGACTCAGCGACATCAGACTAAACAAGACATGAATAAAGAGAGGGGTGGACTCAGAGACATCAGACTAAACAAGACATGAATATAGAGAGGGGTGGACTCAGAGACATCAGACTAAACAAGACATGAATATAGAGAGGGGTGGACTCAGAGACATCAGACTAAACAAGACATGAATATAGAGAGGGGTGGACTCAGAGACATCAGACTAAACAAGACATGAATATAGAGAGGGGTGGACTCAGAGACATCAGACTAAACAAGACATGAATATAGAGAGGGGTGGACTCAGAGACATCAGACTAAACAAGACATGAATAAAGAGAGGGGTGGACTGAGACATCAGACTAAACAAGACATGAATATAGAGAGGGGTGGACTCAGAGAAGACATCAGACTAAACAAGACATGAATATAGAGAGGGGTGGACTCAGAGACATCAGACTAAACAAGACATGAATAAAGAGAGGGGTGGACTCAGAGACGACATCAGACTAAACAAGACATGAATATAGAGAGGGGTGGACTCAGCGACATCAGACTAAACAAGACATGAATAAAGAGAGGGGTGGACTCAGAGACATCAGACTAAACAAGACATGAATATAGAGAGGGGTGGACTCAGAAGACCTCAGACTAAACAAGACATGAATAAAGAGAGGGGTGGACTCAGAGAAGACCTCAGACTAAACAAGACATGAATAAAGAGAGGGGTGGACTCAGAGAAGACATCAGACTAAACAAGACATGAATATAGAGAGGGGTGGACTCAGAGACATCAGACTAAACAAGACATGAATATAGAGAGGGGTGGACTCAGAGACGACATCAGACTAAACAAGACATGAATAAAGAGAGGGGTGGACTCAGAGACATCAGACTAAACAAGACATGAATAAAGAGAGGGGTGGACTCAGAGAAGACATCAGACTAAACAAGACATGAATATAGAGAGGGGTGGACTCAGAGACATCAGACTAAACAAGACATGAATAAAGAGAGGGGTGGACTCAGAGACATCAGACTAAACAAGACATGAATAAAGAGAGGGGTGGACTCAGAGACATCAGACTAAACAAGACATGAATATAGAGAGGGGTGGACTCAGAGAAGACATCAGACTAAACAAGACATGAATATAGAGAGGGGTGGACTGAGACATCAGACTAAACAAGACATGAATATAGAGAGGGGTGGACTCAGAGACATCAGACTAAACAAGACATGAATAAAGAGAGGGGTGGACTGAGACATCAGACTAAACAAGACATGAATATAGAGAGGGGTGGACTCAGAGACATCAGACTAAACAAAACATGAATAAAGAGAGGGGTGGACTCAGAGACATCAGACTAAACAAGACATGAATATAGAGAGGGGTGGACTCAGAGACATCAGACTAAACAAGACATGAATAAAGAGAGGGGTGGACTCAGAGACATCAGACTAAACAAGACATGAATAAAGAGAGGGGTGGACTCAGAGACATCAGACTAAACAAGACATGAATAAAGAGAGGGGTGGACTCAGAGACATCAGACTAAACAAGACATGAATATAGAGAGGGGTGGACTCAGAGACGACATCAGACTAAACAAGACATGAATAAAGAGAGGGGTGGACTCAGAGACATCAGACTAAACAAGACATGAATAAAGAGAGGGGTGGACTCAGAGAAGACATCAGACTAAACAAGACATGAATATAGAGAGGGGTGGACTCAGAGACATCAGACTAAACAAGACATGAATAAAGAGAGGGGTGGACTCAGAGACATCAGACTAAACAAGACATGAATAAAGAGAGTGGTGGACTCAGAGACATCAGACTAAACAAGACATGAATATAGAGAGGGGTGGACTCAGAGAAGACATCAGACTAAACAAGACATGAATATAGAGAGGGGTGGACTGAGACATCAGACTAAACAAGACATGAATATAGAGAGGGGTGGACTCAGAGACATCAGACTAAACAAGACATGAATAAAGAGAGGGGTGGACTGAGACATCAGACTAAACAAGACATGAATATAGAGAGGGGTAGACTCAGAGACATCAGACTAAACAAGACATGAATATAGAGAGGGGTGGACTCAGAGACATCAGACTAAACAAGACATGAATATAGAGAGGGGTGGACTCAGAGACATCAGACTAAACATGACATGAATATAGAGAGGGGTGGACTCAGAGACATCAGACTAAACAAGACATTAATATAGAGAGGGGTGGACTCAGAGACATCAGACTAAACAAGACATGAATATAGAGAGGGGTGGACTCAGAGACATCAGACTAAACAAGACATGAATATAGAGAGGGGTGGACTCAGAGACATCAGACTAAACAAGACATGAATAAAGAGAGGGGTGGACTCAGAGACATCAGACTAAACAAGACATGAATAAAGAGAGGGGTGGACTCAGAGACATCAGACTAAACAAGACATGAATAAAGAGAGGGGTGGACTCAGAGACATCAGACTAAACAAGACATGAATATAGAGAGGGGTGGACTCAGAGACATCAGACTAAACAAGACATGAATAAAGAGAGGGGTGGACTCAGAGACATCAGACTAAACAAGACATGAATATAGAGAGGGGTGGACTCAGAGAAGACATCAGACTAAACATGACATGAATATAGAGAGGGGTGGAATCAGAGACATCAGACTAAACAAGACATGAATAAAGAGAGGGGTGGACTCAGAGACATCAGACTAAACAAGACATGAATATAGAGAGGGGTGGACTCAGAGACATCAGACTAAACAAGACATGAATAAAGAGAGGGGTGGACTCAGAGACATCAGACTAAACAAGACATGAATATAGAGAGGGGTGGACTCAGAGAAGACATCAGACTAAACAAGACATGAATATAGAGAGGGGTGGACTCAGAGAAGACATCAGACTAAACAAGACATGAATATAGAGAGGGGTGGACTCAGAGACATCAGACTAAACAAGACATGAATAAAGAGAGGGGTGGACTCATACATCAGACTAAACAAGACATGAATATAGAGAGGGGTGGACTCAGAGACATCAGACTAAACAAGACATGAATAAAGAGAGGGGTGGACTCAGAGAAGACATCAGACTAAACAAGACATGAATATAGAGAGGGGTGGACTCAGAGACATCAGACTAAACAAGACATGAATATAGAGAGGGGTGGACTCAGAGACATCAGACTAAAGAAGACATGAATATAGAGAGGGGTGGACTCAGAGACATCAGACTAAACAAGACATGAATATAGAGAGGGGTGGACTCAGAGACGACATCAGACTAAACAAGACATGAATATAGAGAGGGGTGGACTCAGAGACATCAGACTAAACAAGACATGAATAAAGAGAGGGGTGGACTCAGAGACATCAGACTAAACAAGACATGAATAAAGAGAGGGGTGGACTCAGAGAAGACATCAGACTAAACAAGACATGAATAAAGAGAGGGGTGGAGTCAGAGACATCAGACTAAACAAGACATGAATAAAGAGAGGGGTGGAGTCAGAGACATCAGACTAAACAAGACATGAATAAAGAGAGGGGTGGACTCAGACATCAGACTAAATAAGACATGAATATAGAGAGGGGTGGACTCAGAGACATCAGACTAAACAAGACATGAATAAAGAGAGGGGTGGACTCAGACATCAGACTAAACAAGACATGAATAAAGAGAGGGGTGGACTCAGAGACATCAGACTAAACAAGACATGAATATAGAGAGGGGTGGACTCAGAGACATCAGACTAAACAAGACATGAATATAGAGAGGGGTGGACTCAGAGACATCAGACTAAACAAGACATGAATATAGAGAGGGGTGGACTCAGAGACATCAGACTAAACAAGACATGAATATAGAGAGGGGTGGACTCAGAGACATCAGACTAAACAAGACATGAATATAGAGAGGGGTGGACTCAGAGACATCAGACTAAACAAGACATGAATATAGAGAGGGGTGGACTCAGAGACATCAGACTAAACAAGACATGAATAAAGAGAGGGGTGGACTCAGAGACATCAGACTAAACAAGACATGAATAAAGAGAGGGGTGGACTCAGAGAAGACATCAGACTAAACAAGACATGAATATAGAGAGGGGTGGACTCAGAGAAGACATCAGACTAAACAAGACATGAATAAAGAGAGGGGTGGACTCAGAGAAGACATCAGACTAAACAAGACATGAATATAGAGAGGGGTGGACTCAGAGAAGACATCAGACTAAACAAGACATGAATAAAGAGAGGGGTGGACTCAGAGACATCAGACTAAACAAGACATGAATAAAGAGAGGGGTGGAGTCAGAGACATCAGACTAAACAAGACATGAATAAAGAGAGGGGTGGACTCAGAGACATCAGACTAAACAAGACATGAATAAAGAGAGGGGTGGACTCAGAGAAGACATCAGACTAAACAAGACATGAATATAGAGAGGGGTGGACTCAGAGACATCAGACTAAACAAGACATGAATATAGAGAGGGGTGGACTCAGAGACATCAGACTAAACAAGACATTAATATAGAGAGGGGTGGACTCAGAGACATCAGACTAAACAAGACATGAATATAGAGAGGGGTGGACTCAGAGACATCAGACTAAACAAGACATGAATATAGAGAGGGGTGGACTCAGAGACATCAGACTAAACAAGACATGAATAAAGAGAGGGGTGGACTCAGAGACATCAGACTAAACAAGACATGAATAAAGAGAGGGGTGGACTCAGAGACATCAGACTAAACAAGACATGAATATAGAGAGGGGTGGACTCAGAGACATCAGACTAAACAAGACATGAATATAGAGAGGGGTGGACTCAGAGACATCAGACTAAACAAGACATGAATATAGAGAGGGGTGGACTCAGAGACATCAGACTAAACAAGACATGAATATAGAGAGGGGTGGACTCAGAGACATCAGACTAAACAAGACATGAATATAGAGAAGGGTGGACTCAGAAGACCTCAGACTAAACAAGACATGAATAAAGAGAGGGGTGGACTCAGAGAAGACCTCAGACTAAACAAGACATGAATAAAGAGAGGGGTGGACTCAGAGACGACATCAGACTAAACAAGACATGAATATAGAGAGGGGTGGACTCAGCGACATCAGACTAAACAAGACATGAATAAAGAGAGGGGTGGACTCAGAGACATCAGACTAAACAAGACATGAATATAGAGAGGGGTGGACTCAGAGACATCAGACTAAACAAGACATGAATATAGAGAGGGGTGGACTCAGAGACATCAGACTAAACAAGACATGAATATAGAGAGGGGTGGACTCAGAGACATCAGACTAAACAAGACATGAATATAGAGAGGGGTGGACTCAGAGACATCAGACTAAACAAGACATGAATATAGAGAGGGGTGGACTCAGAGACATCAGACTAAACAAGACATGAATATAGAGAGGGGTGGACTCAGAGACATCAGACTAAACAAGACATGAATATAGAGAGGGGTGGACTCAGAGACATCAGACTAAACAAGACATGAATAAAGAGAGGGGTGGACTCAGAGACATCAGACTAAACAAGACATGAATAAAGAGAGGTGTGGACTCAGAGACATCAGACTAAACAAGACATGAATATAGAGAGGGGTGGACTCAGAGACATCAGACTAAACAAGACATGAATAAAGAGAGGGGTGGACTCAGAGACATCAGACTAAACAAGACATGAATAAAGAGAGGGGTGGACTCAGAGACGACATCAGACTAAACAAGACATGAATAAAGAGAGGGGTGGACTCAGAGAAGACCTCAGACTAAACAAGACATGAATAAAGAGAGGGGTGGACTCAGATAAGACATCAGACTAAACAAGACATGAATAAAGAGAGGGGTGGACTCAGAGAAGACATCAGACTAAACAAGACATGAATATAGAGAGGGGTGGACTCAGAGACATCAGACTAAACAAGACATGAATATAGAGAGGGGTGGACTCAGAGACATCAGACAAAACAAGACATGAATAAAGAGAGGGGTGGACTCAGACATCAGACTAAACAAGACATGAATAAAGAGAGGGGTGGACTCAGAGACATCAGACTAAACAAGACATGAATATAGAGAGGGGTGGACTCAGAGACATCAGACTAAACAAGACATGAATATAGAGAGGGGTGGACTCAGAGACATCAGACTAAACAAGACATGAATAAAGAGAGGGGTGGACTCAGAGAAGACATCAGACTAAACAAGACATGATTATAGAGAGGGGTGGACTCAGAGAAGACATCAGACTAAACAAGACATGAATATAGAGAGGGGTGGACTCAGAGACATCAGACTAAACAAGACATGAATAAAGAGAGGGGTGGACTCAGAGACATCAGACTAAACAAGACATGAATAAAGAGAGGGGTGGACTCAGAGACGACATCAGACTAAACAAGACATGAATATAGAGAGGGGTGGACTCAGCGACATCAGACTAAACAAGACATGAATAAAGAGAGGGGTGGACTCAGAGACATCAGACTAAACAAGACATGAATATAGAGAGGGGTGGACTCAGAGACATCAGACTAAACAAGACATGAATATAGAGAGGGGTGGACTCAGAGACATCAGACTAAACAAGACATGAATATAGAGAGGGGTGGACTCAGAGACATCAGACTAAACAAGACATGAATATAGAGAGGGGTGGACTCAGAGACATCAGACTAAACAAGACATGAATATAGAGAGGGGTGGACTCAGAGACATCAGACTAAACAAGACATGAATATAGAGAGGGGTGGACTCAGAGACATCAGACTAAACAAGACATGAATATAGAGAGGGGTGGACTCAGAGACATCAGACTAAACAAGACATGAATAAAGAGAGGGGTGGACTGAGACATCAGACTAAACAAGACATGAATATAGAGAGGGGTGGACTCAGAGAAGACATCAGACTAAACATGACATGAATATAGAGAGGGGTGGAATCAGAGACATCAGACTAAACAAGACATGAATAAAGAGAGGGGTGGACTCAGAGACATCAGACTAAACAAGACATGAATAAAGAGAGGGGTGGACTCAGAGAAGACATCAGACTAAACAAGACATGAATATAGAGAGGGGTGGACTCAGAGACATCAGACTAAACAAGACATGAATATAGAGAGGGGTGGACTCAGAGACGACATCAGACTAAACAAGACATGAATAAAGAGAGGGGTGGACTCAGAGACATCAGACGAAACAAGACATGAATAAAGAGAGGGGTGGACTCAGAGAAGACATCAGACTAAACAAGACATGAATATAGAGAGGGGTGGACTCAGAGACATCAGACTAAACAAGACATGAATAAAGAGAGGGGTGGACTCAGAGACATCAGACTAAACAAGACATGAATAAAGAGAGGGGTGGACTCAGAGACATCAGACTAAACAAGACATGAATATAGAGAGGGGTGGACTCAGAGAAGACATCAGACTAAACAAGACATGAATATAGAGAGGGGTGGACTGAGACATCAGACTAAACAAGACATGAATATAGAGAGGGGTGGACTCAGAGACATCAGACTAAACAAGACATGAATAAAGAGAGGGGTGGACTGAGACATCAGACTAAACAAGACATGAATATAGAGAGGGGTGGACTCAGAGACATCAGACTAAACAAAACATGAATAAAGAGAGGGGTGGACTCAGAGACATCAGACTAAACAAGACATGAATATAGAGAGGGGTGGACTCAGAGACATCAGACTAAACAAGACATGAATAAAGAGAGGGGTGGACTCAGAGACATCAGACTAAACAAGACATGAATAAAGAGAGGGGTGGACTCAGAGACATCAGACTAAACAAGACATGAATAAAGAGAGGGGTGGACTCAGAGACATCAGACTAAACAAGACATGAATATAGAGAGGGGTGGACTCAGAGACGACATCAGACTAAACAAGACATGAATAAAGAGAGGGGTGGACTCAGAGACATCAGACTAAACAAGACATGAATAAAGAGAGGGGTGGACTCAGAGAAGACATCAGACTAAACAAGACATGAATATAGAGAGGGGTGGACTCAGAGACATCAGACTAAACAAGACATGAATAAAGAGAGGGGTGGACTCAGAGACATCAGACTAAACAAGACATGAATAAAGAGAGTGGTGGACTCAGAGACATCAGACTAAACAAGACATGAATATAGAGAGGGGTGGACTCAGAGAAGACATCAGACTAAACAAGACATGAATATAGAGAGGGGTGGACTGAGACATCAGACTAAACAAGACATGAATATAGAGAGGGGTGGACTCAGAGACATCAGACTAAACAAGACATGAATAAAGAGAGGGGTGGACTGAGACATCAGACTAAACAAGACATGAATATAGAGAGGGGTAGACTCAGAGACATCAGACTAAACAAGACATGAATATAGAGAGGGGTGGACTCAGAGACATCAGACTAAACAAGACATGAATATAGAGAGGGGTGGACTCAGAGACATCAGACTAAACATGACATGAATATAGAGAGGGGTGGACTCAGAGACATCAGACTAAACAAGACATTAATATAGAGAGGGGTGGACTCAGAGACATCAGACTAAACAAGACATGAATATAGAGAGGGGTGGACTCAGAGACATCAGACTAAACAAGACATGAATATAGAGAGGGGTGGACTCAGAGACATCAGACTAAACAAGACATGAATAAAGAGAGGGGTGGACTCAGAGACATCAGACTAAACAAGACATGAATAAAGAGAGGGGTGGACTCAGAGACATCAGACTAAACAAGACATGAATAAAGAGAGGGGTGGACTCAGAGACATCAGACTAAACAAGACATGAATATAGAGAGGGGTGGACTCAGAGACATCAGACTAAACAAGACATGAATAAAGAGAGGGGTGGACTCAGAGACATCAGACTAAACAAGACATGAATATAGAGAGGGGTGGACTCAGAGAAGACATCAGACTAAACATGACATGAATATAGAGAGGGGTGGAATCAGAGACATCAGACTAAACAAGACATGAATAAAGAGAGGGGTGGACTCAGAGACATCAGACTAAACAAGACATGAATATAGAGAGGGGTGGACTCAGAGACATCAGACTAAACAAGACATGAATAAAGAGAGGGGTGGACTCAGAGACATCAGACTAAACAAGACATGAATATAGAGAGGGGTGGACTCAGAGAAGACATCAGACTAAACAAGACATGAATATAGAGAGGGGTGGACTCAGAGAAGACATCAGACTAAACAAGACATGAATATAGAGAGGGGTGGACTCAGAGACATCAGACTAAACAAGACATGAATAAAGAGAGGGGTGGACTCATACATCAGACTAAACAAGACATGAATATAGAGAGGGGTGGACTCAGAGACATCAGACTAAACAAGACATGAATAAAGAGAGGGGTGGACTCAGAGAAGACATCAGACTAAACAAGACATGAATATAGAGAGGGGTGGACTCAGAGACATCAGACTAAACAAGACATGAATATAGAGAGGGGTGGACTCAGAGACATCAGACTAAAGAAGACATGAATATAGAGAGGGGTGGACTCAGAGACATCAGACTAAACAAGACATGAATATAGAGAGGGGTGGACTCAGAGACGACATCAGACTAAACAAGACATGAATATAGAGAGGGGTGGACTCAGAGACATCAGACTAAACAAGACATGAATAAAGAGAGGGGTGGACTCAGAGACATCAGACTAAACAAGACATGAATAAAGAGAGGGGTGGACTCAGAGAAGACATCAGACTAAACAAGACATGAATAAAGAGAGGGGTGGAGTCAGAGACATCAGACTAAACAAGACATGAATAAAGAGAGGGGTGGAGTCAGAGACATCAGACTAAACAAGACATGAATAAAGAGAGGGGTGGACTCAGACATCAGACTAAATAAGACATGAATATAGAGAGGGGTGGACTCAGAGACATCAGACTAAACAAGACATGAATAAAGAGAGGGGTGGACTCAGACATCAGACTAAACAAGACATGAATAAAGAGAGGGGTGGACTCAGAGACATCAGACTAAACAAGACATGAATATAGAGAGGGGTGGACTCAGAGACATCAGACTAAACAAGACATGAATATAGAGAGGGGTGGACTCAGAGACATCAGACTAAACAAGACATGAATATAGAGAGGGGTGGACTCAGAGACATCAGACTAAACAAGACATGAATATAGAGAGGGGTGGACTCAGAGACATCAGACTAAACAAGACATGAATATAGAGAGGGGTGGACTCAGAGACATCAGACTAAACAAGACATGAATATAGAGAGGGGTGGACTCAGAGACATCAGACTAAACAAGACATGAATAAAGAGAGGGGTGGACTCAGAGACATCAGACTAAACAAGACATGAATAAAGAGAGGGGTGGACTCAGAGAAGACATCAGACTAAACAAGACATGAATATAGAGAGGGGTGGACTCAGAGAAGACATCAGACTAAACAAGACATGAATAAAGAGAGGGGTGGACTCAGAGAAGACATCAGACTAAACAAGACATGAATATAGAGAGGGGTGGACTCAGAGAAGACATCAGACTAAACAAGACATGAATAAAGAGAGGGGTGGACTCAGAGACATCAGACTAAACAAGACATGAATAAAGAGAGGGGTGGAGTCAGAGACATCAGACTAAACAAGACATGAATAAAGAGAGGGGTGGACTCAGAGACATCAGACTAAACAAGACATGAATAAAGAGAGGGGTGGACTCAGAGAAGACATCAGACTAAACAAGACATGAATATAGAGAGGGGTGGACTCAGAGACATCAGACTAAACAAGACATGAATATAGAGAGGGGTGGACTCAGAGACATCAGACTAAACAAGACATTAATATAGAGAGGGGTGGACTCAGAGACATCAGACTAAACAAGACATGAATATAGAGAGGGGTGGACTCAGAGACATCAGACTAAACAAGACATGAATATAGAGAGGGGTGGACTCAGAGACATCAGACTAAACAAGACATGAATAAAGAGAGGGGTGGACTCAGAGACATCAGACTAAACAAGACATGAATAAAGAGAGGGGTGGACTCAGAGACATCAGACTAAACAAGACATGAATATAGAGAGGGGTGGACTCAGAGACATCAGACTAAACAAGACATGAATATAGAGAGGGGTGGACTCAGAGACATCAGACTAAACAAGACATGAATATAGAGAGGGGTGGACTCAGAGACATCAGACTAAACAAGACATGAATATAGAGAGGGGTGGACTCAGAGACATCAGACTAAACAAGACATGAATATAGAGAGGGGTGGACTCAGAAGACCTCAGACTAAACAAGACATGAATAAAGAGAGGGGTGGACTCAGAGAAGACCTCAGACTAAACAAGACATGAATAAAGAGAGGGGTGGACTCAGAGACGACATCAGACTAAACAAGACATGAATATAGAGAGGGGTGGACTCAGCGACATCAGACTAAACAAGACATGAATAAAGAGAGGGGTGGACTCAGAGACATCAGACTAAACAAGACATGAATATAGAGAGGGGTGGACTCAGAGACATCAGACTAAACAAGACATGAATATAGAGAGGGGTGGACTCAGAGACATCAGACTAAACAAGACATGAATATAGAGAGGGGTGGACTCAGAGACATCAGACTAAACAAGACATGAATATAGAGAGGGGTGGACTCAGAGACATCAGACTAAACAAGACATGAATATAGAGAGGGGTGGACTCAGAGACATCAGACTAAACAAGACATGAATATAGAGAGGGGTGGACTCAGAGACATCAGACTAAACAAGACATGAATATAGAGAGGGGTGGACTCAGAGACATCAGACTAAACAAGACATGAATAAAGAGAGGGGTGGACTCAGAGACATCAGACTAAACAAGACATGAATAAAGAGAGGTGTGGACTCAGAGACATCAGACTAAACAAGACATGAATATAGAGAGGGGTGGACTCAGAGACATCAGACTAAACAAGACATGAATAAAGAGAGGGGTGGACTCAGAGACATCAGACTAAACAAGACATGAATAAAGAGAGGGGTGGACTCAGAGACGACATCAGACTAAACAAGACATGAATAAAGAGAGGGGTGGACTCAGAGAAGACCTCAGACTAAACAAGACATGAATAAAGAGAGGGGTGGACTCAGATAAGACATCAGACTAAACAAGACATGAATAAAGAGAGGGGTGGACTCAGAGAAGACATCAGACTAAACAAGACATGAATATAGAGAGGGGTGGACTCAGAGACATCAGACTAAACAAGACATGAATATAGAGAGGGGTGGACTCAGAGACATCAGACAAAACAAGACATGAATAAAGAGAGGGGTGGACTCAGACATCAGACTAAACAAGACATGAATAAAGAGAGGGGTGGACTCAGAGACATCAGACTAAACAAGACATGAATATAGAGAGGGGTGGACTCAGAGACATCAGACTAAACAAGACATGAATATAGAGAGGGGTGGACTCAGAGACATCAGACTAAACAAGACATGAATAAAGAGAGGGGTGGACTCAGAGAAGACATCAGACTAAACAAGACATGATTATAGAGAGGGGTGGACTCAGAGAAGACATCAGACTAAACAAGACATGAATATAGAGAGGGGTGGACTCAGAGACATCAGACTAAACAAGACATGAATAAAGAGAGGGGTGGACTCAGAGACATCAGACTAAACAAGACATGAATAAAGAGAGGGGTGGACTCAGAGACGACATCAGACTAAACAAGACATGAATATAGAGAGGGGTGGACTCAGCGACATCAGACTAAACAAGACATGAATAAAGAGAGGGGTGGACTCAGAGACATCAGACTAAACAAGACATGAATATAGAGAGGGGTGGACTCAGAGACATCAGACTAAACAAGACATGAATATAGAGAGGGGTGGACTCAGAGACATCAGACTAAACAAGACATGAATATAGAGAGGGGTGGACTCAGAGACATCAGACTAAACAAGACATGAATATAGAGAGGGGTGGGACTCAGAGACATCAGACTAAACAAGACATGAATATAGAGAGGGGTGGACTCAGAGACATCAGACTAAACAAGACATGAATATAGAGAGGGGTGGACTCAGAGACATCAGACTAAACAAGACATGAATATAGAGAGGGGTGGACTCAGAGACATCAGACTAAACAAGACATGAATAAAGAGAGGGGTGGACTGAGACATCAGACTAAACAAGACATGAATATAGAGAGGGGTGGACTCAGAGAAGACATCAGACTAAACATGACATGAATATAGAGAGGGGTGGAATCAGAGACATCAGACTAAACAAGACATGAATAAAGAGAGGGGTGGACTCAGAGACATCAGACTAAACAAGACATGAATAAAGAGAGGGGTGGACTCAGAGAAGACATCAGACTAAACAAGACATGAATAAAGAGAGGGGTGGAGTCAGAGACATCAGACTAAACAAGACATGAATAAAGAGAGGGGTGGAGTCAGAGACATCAGACTAAACAAGACATGAATAAAGAGAGGGGTGGACTCAGACATCAGACTAAATAAGACATGAATATAGAGAGGGGTGGACTCAGAGACATCAGACTAAACAAGACATGAATAAAGAGAGGGGTGGACTCAGACATCAGACTAAACAAGACATGAATAAAGAGAGGGGTGGACTCAGAGACATCAGACTAAACAAGACATGAATATAGAGAGGGGTGGACTCAGAGACATCAGACTAAACAAGACATGAATATAGAGAGGGGTGGACTCAGAGACATCAGACTAAACAAGACATGAATATAGAGAGGGGTGGACTCAGAGACATCAGACTAAACAAGACATGAATATAGAGAGGGGTGGACTCAGAGACATCAGACTAAACAAGACATGAATATAGAGAGGGGTGGACTCAGAGACATCAGACTAAACAAGACATGAATATAGAGAGGGGTGGACTCAGAGACATCAGACTAAACAAGACATGAATAAAGAGAGGGGTGGACTCAGAGACATCAGACTAAACAAGACATGAATAAAGAGAGGGGTGGACTCAGAGAAGACATCAGACTAAACAAGACATGAATATAGAGAGGGGTGGACTCAGAGAAGACATCAGACTAAACAAGACATGAATAAAGAGAGGGGTGGACTCAGAGAAGACATCAGACTAAACAAGACATGAATAAAGAGAGGGGTGGACTCAGAGACATCAGACTAAACAAGACATGAATAAAGAGAGGGGTGGACTCAGAGACATCAGACTAAACAAGACATGAATATAGAGAGGGGTGGACTCAGAGACATCAGACTAAACAAGACATGAATATAGAGAGGGGTGGACTCAGAGACATCAGACTAAACAAGACATGAATATAGAGAGGGGTGGACTCAGAGACATCAGACTAAACAAGACATGAATATAGAGAGGGGTGGACTCAGAGACATCAGACTAAACAAGACATGAATATAGAGAGGGGTGGACTCAGAAGACCTCAGACTAAACAAGACATGAATAAAGAGAGGGGTGGACTCAGAGAAGACCTCAGACTAAACAAGACATGAATAAAGAGAGGGGTGGACTCAGAGACGACATCAGACTAAACAAGACATGAATATAGAGAGGGGTGGACTCAGCGACATCAGACTAAACAAGACATGAATAAAGAGAGGGGTGGACTCAGAGACATCAGACTAAACAAGACATGAATATAGAGAGGGGTGGACTCAGAGACATCAGACTAAACAAGACATGAATATAGAGAGGGGTGGACTCAGAGACATCAGACTAAACAAGACATGAATATAGAGAGGGGTGGACTCAGAGACATCAGACTAAACAAGACATGAATATAGAGAGGGGTGGACTCAGAGACATCAGACTAAACAAGACATGAATATAGAGAGGGGTGGACTCAGAGACATCAGACTAAACAAGACATGAATATAGAGAGGGGTGGACTCAGAGACATCAGACTAAACAAGACATGAATATAGAGAGGGGTGGACTCAGAGACATCAGACTAAACAAGACATGAATAAAGAGAGGGGTGGACTCAGAGACATCAGACTAAACAAGACATGAATAAAGAGAGGTGTGGACTCAGAGACATCAGACTAAACAAGACATGAATATAGAGAGGGGTGGACTCAGAGACATCAGACTAAACAAGACATGAATAAAGAGAGGGGTGGACTCAGAGACATCAGACTAAACAAGACATGAATAAAGAGAGGGGTGGACTCAGAGAAGACATCAGACTAAACAAGACATGAATATAGAGAGGGGTGGACTCAGAGACATCAGACTAAACAAGACATGAATATAGAGAGGGGTGGACTCAGAGACATCAGACTAAACAAGACATGAATAAAGAGAGGGGTGGACTCAGACATCAGACTAAACAAGACATGAATAAAGAGAGGGGTGGACTCAGAGACATCAGACTAAACAAGACATGAATATAGAGAGGGGTGGACTCAGAGACATCAGACTAAACAAGACATGAATATAGAGAGGGGTGGACTCAGAGACATCAGACTAAACAAGACATGAATAAAGAGAGGGGTGGACTCAGAGAAGACATCAGACTAAACAAGACATGATTATAGAGAGGGGTGGACTCAGAGAAGACATCAGACTAAACAAGACATGAATATAGAGAGGGGTGGACTCAGAGACATCAGACTAAACAAGACATGAATAAAGAGAGGGGTGGACTCAGAGACATCAGACTAAACAAGACATGAATAAAGAGAGGGGTGGACTCAGAGACGACATCAGACTAAACAAGACATGAATATAGAGAGGGGTGGACTCAGCGACATCAGACTAAACAAGACATGAATAAAGAGAGGGGTGGACTCAGAGACATCAGACTAAACAAGACATGAATATAGAGAGGGGTGGACTCAGAGACATCAGACTAAACAAGACATGAATATAGAGAGGGGTGGACTCAGAGACATCAGACTAAACAAGACATGAATATAGAGAGGGGTGGACTCAGAGACATCAGACTAAACAAGACATGAATATAGAGAGGGGTGGACTCAGAGACATCAGACTAAACAAGACATGAATATAGAGAGGGGTGGACTCAGAGACATCAGACTAAACAAGACATGAATATAGAGAGGGGTGGACTCAGAGACATCAGACTAAACAAGACATGAATATAGAGAGGGGTGGACTCAGAGACATCAGACTAAACAAGACATGAATAAAGAGAGGGGTGGACTGAGACATCAGACTAAACAAGACATGAATATAGAGAGGGGTGGACTCAGAGAAGACATCAGACTAAACATGACATGAATATAGAGAGGGGTGGAATCAGAGACATCAGACTAAACAAGACATGAATAAAGAGAGGGGTGGACTCAGAGACATCAGACTAAACAAGACATGAATAAAGAGAGGGGTGGACTCAGAGACGACATCAGACTAAACAAGACATGAATATAGAGAGGGGTGGACTCAGCGACATCAGACTAAACAAGACATGAATAAAGAGAGGGGTGGACTCAGAGACATCAGACTAAACAAGACATGAATATAGAGAGGGGTGGACTCAGAAGACCTCAGACTAAACAAGACATGAATAAAGAGAGGGGTGGACTCAGAGAAGACCTCAGACTAAACAAGACATGAATAAAGAGAGGGGTGGACTCAGAGAAGACATCAGACTAAACAAGACATGAATATAGAGAGGGGTGGACTCAGAGACATCAGACTAAACAAGACATGAATATAGAGAGGGGTGGACTCAGAGACATCAGACTAAACAAGACATGAATATAGAGAGGGGTGGACTCAGAGACATCAGACTAAACAAGACATGAATAAAGAGAGGGGTGGACTCAGAGAAGACATCAGACTAAACAAGACATGAATATAGAGAGGGGTGGACTCAGAGACATCAGACTAAACAAGACATGAATATAGAGAGGGGTGGACTCAGAGACATCAGACTAAACAAGACATGAATATAGAGAGGGGTGGACTCAGAGACGACATCAGACTAAACAAGACATGAATAAAGAGAGGGGTGGACTCAGAGACATCAGACTAAACAAGACATGAATAAAGAGAGGGGTGGACTCAGAGAAGACATCAGACTAAACAAGACATGAATATAGAGAGGGGTGGACTCAGAGACATCAGACTAAACAAGACATGAATAAAGAGAGGGGTGGACTCAGAGACATCAGACTAAACAAGACATGAATAAAGAGAGGGGTGGACTCAGAGACATCAGACTAAACAAGACATGAATATAGAGAGGGGTGGACTCAGAGAAGACATCAGACTAAACAAGACATGAATATAGAGAGGGGTGGACTCAGAGACATCAGACTAAACAAGACATGAATAAAGAGAGGGGTGGACTGAGACATCAGACTAAACAAGACATGAATATAGAGAGGGGTGGACTCAGAGACATCAGACTAAACAAAACATGAATAAAGAGAGGGGTGGACTCAGAGACATCAGACTAAACAAGACATGAATATAGAGAGGGGTGGACTCAGAGACATCAGACTAAACATGACATGAATATAGAGAGGGGTGGAATCAGAGACATCAGACTAAACAAGACATGAATATAGAGAGGGGTGGACTCAGAGACATCAGACTAAACAAGACATGAATATAGAGAGGGGTGGACTCAGAGACATCAGACTAAACAAGACATGAATATAGAGAGGGGTGGACTCAGAGACATCAGACTAAACAAGACATGAATAAAGAGAGGGGTGGACTCAGAGACATCAGACTAAACAAGACATGAATAAAGAGAGGGGTGGACTCAGAGACATCAGACTAAACAAGACATGAATAAAGAGAGGGGTGGACTCAGAGACATCAGACTAAACAAGACATGAATATAGAGAGGGGTGGACTCAGAGACGACATCAGACTAAACAAGACATGAATAAAGAGAGGGGTGGACTCAGAGACATCAGACTAAACAAGACATGAATAAAGAGAGGGGTGGACTCAGAGAAGACATCAGACTAAACAAGACATGAATATAGAGAGGGGTGGACTCAGAGACATCAGACTAAACAAGACATGAATAAAGAGAGGGGTGGACTCAGAGACATCAGACTAAACAAGACATGAATAAAGAGAGTGGTGGACTCAGAGACATCAGACTAAACAAGACATGAATATAGAGAGGGGTGGACTCAGAGAAGACATCAGACTAAACAAGACATGAATATAGAGAGGGGTGGACTGAGACATCAGACTAAACAAGACATGAATATAGAGAGGGGTGGACTCAGAGACATCAGACTAAACAAGACATGAATAAAGAGAGGGGTGGACTGAGACATCAGACTAAACAAGACATGAATATAGAGAGGGGTAGACTCAGAGACATCAGACTAAACAAGACATGAATATAGAGAGGGGTGGACTCAGAGACATCAGACTAAACAAGACATGAATATAGAGAGGGGTGGACTCAGAGACATCAGACTAAACATGACATGAATATAGAGAGGGGTGGACTCAGAGACATCAGACTAAACAAGACATGAATATAGAGAGGGGTGGACTCAGAGACATCAGACTAAACAAGACATGAATATAGAGAGGGGTGGACTCAGAGACATCAGACTAAACAAGACATGAATATAGAGAGGGGTGGACTCAGAGACATCAGACTAAACAAGACATGAATAAAGAGAGGGGTGGACTCAGAGACATCAGACTAAACAAGACATGAATAAAGAGAGGGGTGGACTCAGAGACATCAGACTAAACAAGACATGAATAAAGAGAGGGGTGGACTCAGAGACATCAGACTAAACAAGACATGAATATAGAGAGGGGTGGACTCAGAGACATCAGACTAAACAAGACATGAATAAAGAGAGGGGTGGACTCAGAGACATCAGACTAAACAAGACATGAATATAGAGAGGGGTGGACTCAGAGAAGACATCAGACTAAACATGACATGAATATAGAGAGGGGTGGAATCAGAGACATCAGACTAAACAAGACATGAATAAAGAGAGGGGTGGACTCAGAGACATCAGACTAAACAAGACATGAATATAGAGAGGGGTGGACTCAGAGACATCAGACTAAACAAGACATGAATAAAGAGAGGGGTGGACTCAGAGACATCAGACTAAACAAGACATGAATATAGAGAGGGGTGGACTCAGAGAAGACATCAGACTAAACAAGACATGAATATAGAGAGGGGTGGACTCAGAGAAGACATCAGACTAAACAAGACATGAATATAGAGAGGGGTGGACTCAGAGACATCAGACTAAACAAGACATGAATAAAGAGAGGGGTGGACTCATACATCAGACTAAACAAGACATGAATATAGAGAGGGGTGGACTCAGAGACATCAGACTAAACAAGACATGAATAAAGAGAGGGGTGGACTCAGAGAAGACATCAGACTAAACAAGACATGAATATAGAGAGGGGTGGACTCAGAGACATCAGACTAAACAAGACATGAATATAGAGAGGGGTGGACTCAGAGACATCAGACTAAAGAAGACATGAATATAGAGAGGGGTGGACTCAGAGACATCAGACTAAACAAGACATGAATATAGAGAGGGGTGGACTCAGAGACGACATCAGACTAAACAAGACATGAATATAGAGAGGGGTGGACTCAGAGACATCAGACTAAACAAGACATGAATAAAGAGAGGGGTGGAGTCAGAGACATCAGACTAAACAAGACATGAATAAAGAGAGGGGTGGAGTCAGAGACATCAGACTAAACAAGACATGAATAAAGAGAGGGGTGGACTCAGACATCAGACTAAACAAGACATGAATATAGAGAGGGGTGGACTCAGAGACATCAGACTAAACAAGACATGAATAAAGAGAGGGGTGGACTCAGACATCAGACTAAACAAGACATGAATAAAGAGAGGGGTGGACTCAGAGACATCAGACTAAACAAGACATGAATATAGAGAGGGGTGGACTCAGAGACATCAGACTAAACAAGACATGAATATAGAGAGGGGTGGACTCAGAGACATCAGACTAAACAAGACATGAATATAGAGAGGGGTGGACTCAGAGACATCAGACTAAACAAGACATGAATATAGAGAGGGGTGGACTCAGAGACATCAGACTAAACAAGACATGAATATAGAGAGGGGTGGACTCAGAGACATCAGACTAAACAAGACATGAATATAGAGAGGGGTGGACTCAGAGACATCAGACTAAACAAGACATGAATAAAGAGAGGGGTGGACTCAGAGACATCAGACTAAACAAGACATGAATAAGGAGAGGGGTGGACTCAGAGAAGACATCAGACTAAACAAGACATGAATATAGAGAGGGGTGGACTCAGAGAAGACATCAGACTAAACAAGACATGAATAAAGAGAGGGGTGGACTCAGAGAAGACATCAGACTAAACAAGACATGAATATAGAGAGGGGTGGACTCAGAGAAGACATCAGACTAAACAAGACATGAATAAAGAGAGGGGTGGACTCAGAGACATCAGACTAAACAAGACATGAATAAAGAGAGGGGTGGAGTCAGAGACATCAGACTAAACAAGACATGAATAAAGAGAGGGGTGGACTCAGAGACATCAGACTAAACAAGACATGAATAAAGAGAGGGGTGGACTCAGAGAAGACATCAGACTAAACAAGACATGAATATAGAGAGGGGTGGACTCAGAGACATCAGACTAAACAAGACATGAATATAGAGAGGGGTGGACTCAGAGACATCAGACTAAACAAGACATTAATATAGAGAGGGGTGGACTCAGAGACATCAGACTAAACAAGACATGAATATAGAGAGGGGTGGACTCAGAGACATCAGACTAAACAAGACATGAATATAGAGAGGGGTGGACTCAGAGACATCAGACTAAACAAGACATGAATAAAGAGAGGGGTGGACTCAGAGACATCAGACTAAACAAGACATGAATAAAGAGAGGGGTGGACTCAGAGACATCAGACTAAACAAGACATGAATATAGAGAGGGGTGGACTCAGAGACATCAGACTAAACAAGACATGAATATAGAGAGGGGTGGACTCAGAGACATCAGACTAAACAAGACATGAATATAGAGAGGGGTGGACTCAGAGACATCAGACTAAACAAGACATGAATATAGAGAGGGGTGGACTCAGAGACATCAGACTAAACAAGACATGAATATAGAGAGGGGTGGACTCAGAGACATCAGACTAAACAAGACATGAATATAGAGAGGGGTGGACTCAGAGACATCAGACTAAACAAGACATGAATAAAGAGAGGGGTGGACTCAGAGACATCAGACTAAACAAGACATGAATAAAGAGAGGGGTGGACTCAGAGACATCAGACTAAACAAGACATGAATATAGAGAGGGGTGGACTCAGAGACATCAGACTAAACAAGACATGAATAAAGAGAGGGGTGGACTCAGAGACATCAGACTAAACAAGACATGAATAAAGAGAGGGGTGGACTCAGAGACGACATCAGACTAAACAAGACATGAATATAGAGAGGGGTGGACTCAGCGACATCAGACTAAACAAGACATGAATAAAGAGAGGGGTGGACTCAGAGACATCAGACTAAACAAGACATGAATATAGAGAGGGGTGGACTCAGAGACATCAGACTAAACAAGACATGAATATAGAGAGGGGTGGACTCAGAAGACCTCAGACTAAACAAGACATGAATAAAGAGAGGGGTGGACTCAGAGAAGACCTCAGACTAAACAAGACATGAATAAAGAGAGGGGTGGACTCAGAGAAGACATCAGACTAAACAAGACATGAATATAGAGAGGGGTGGACTCAGAGACATCAGACTAAACAAGACATGAATATAGAGAGGGGTGGACTCAGAGACATCAGACTAAACAAGACATGAATAAAGAGAGGGGTGGACTCAGAGAAGACATCAGACTAAACAAGACATGAATATAGAGAGGGGTGGACTCAGAGACATCAGACTAAACAAGACATGAATATAGAGAGGGGTGGACTCAGAGACATCAGACTAAACAAGACATGAATATAGAGAGGGGTGGACTCAGAGACGACATCAGACTAAACAAGACATGAATAAAGAGAGGGGTGGACTCAGAGACATCAGACTAAACAAGACATGAATAAAGAGAGGGGTGGACTCAGAGAAGACATCAGACTAAACAAGACATGAATATAGAGAGGGGTGGACTCAGAGACATCAGACTAAACAAGACATGAATATAGAGAGGGGTGGACTCAGAGACATCAGACTAAACAAGACATGAATATAGAGAGGGGTGGACTCAGAGACGACATCAGACTAAACAAGACATGAATAAAGAGAGGGGTGGACTCAGAGACATCAGACTAAACAAGACATGAATATAGAGAGGGGTGGACTCAGAGAAGACATCAGACTAAACAAGACATGAATATAGAGAGGGGTGGACTGAGACATCAGACTAAACAAGACATGAATATAGAGAGGGGTGGACTCAGAGACATCAGACTAAACAAGACATGAATAAAGAGAGGGGTGGACTGAGACATCAGACTAAACAAGACATGAATATAGAGAGGGGTGGACTCAGAGACATCAGACTAAACAAGACATGAATAAAGAGAGGGGTGGACTCAGAGACATCAGACTTAACAAGACATGAATATAGAGAGGGGTGGACTCAGAGACATCAGACTAAACAAGACATGAATATAGAGAGGGGTGGACTCAGAGACATCAGACTAAACAAGACATGAATATAGAGAGGGGTGGACTCAGAGACATCAGACTAAACAAGACATGAATATAGAGAGGGGTGGACTCAGAGACATCAGACTAAACAAGACATGAATAAAGAGAGGGGTGGACTCAGAGACATCAGACTAAACAAGACATGAATAAAGAGAGGGGTGGACTCAGAGACATCAGACTAAACAAGACATGAATAAAGAGAGGGGTGGACTCAGAGACATCAGACTAAACAAGACATGAATATAGAGAGGGGTGGACTCAGAGACGACATCAGACTAAACAAGACATGAATAAAGAGAGGGGTGGACTCAGAGACATCAGACTAAACAAGACACGAATAAAGAGAGGGGTGGACTCAGAGAAGACATCAGACTAAACAAGACATGAATATAGAGAGGGGTGGACTCAGAGACATCAGACTAAACAAGACATGAATAAAGAGAGGGGTGGACTCAGAGACATCAGACTAAACAAGACATGAATAAAGAGAGTGGTGGACTCAGAGACATCAGACTAAACAAGACATGAATATAGAGAGGGGTGGACTCAGAGAAGACATCAGACTAAACAAGACATGAATATAGAGAGGGGTGGACTGAGACATCAGACTAAACAAGACATGAATATAGAGAGGGGTGGACTCAGAGACATCAGACTAAACAAGACATGAATAAAGAGAGGGGTGGACTGAGACATCAGACTAAACAAGACATGAATATAGAGAGGGGTAGACTCAGAGACATCAGACTAAACAAGACATGAATATAGAGAGGGGTGGACTCAGAGACATCAGACTAAACAAGACATGAATATAGAGAGGGGTGGACTCAGAGACATCAGACTAAACATGACATGAATATAGAGAGGGGTGGAATCAGAGACATCAGACTAAACAAGACATGAATATAGAGAGGGGTGGACTCAGAGACATCAGACTAAACAAGACATGAATATAGAGAGGGGTGGACTCAGAGACATCAGACTAAACAAGACATGAATATAGAGAGGGGTGGACTCAGAGACATCAGACTAAACAAGACATGAATAAAGAGAGGGGTGGACTCAGAGACATCAGACTAAACAAGACATGAATAAAGAGAGGGGTGGACTCAGAGACATCAGACTAAACAAGACATGAATAAAGAGAGGGGTGGACTCAGAGACATCAGACTAAACAAGACATGAATATAGAGAGGGGTGGACTCAGAGACATCAGACTAAACAAGACATGAATAAAGAGAGGGGTGGACTCAGAGACATCAGACTAAACAAGACATGAATATAGAGAGGGGTGGACTCAGAGAAGACATCAGACTAAACATGACATGAATATAGAGAGGGGTGGAATCAGAGACATCAGACTAAACAAGACATGAATAAAGAGAGGGGTGGACTCAGAGACATCAGAGTAGACAAGACATGAATATAGAGAGGGGTGGACTCAGAGACATCAGACTAAACAAGACATGAATAAAGAGAGGGGTGGACTCAGAGACATCAGACTAAACAAGACATGAATATAGAGAGGGGTGGACTCAGAGAAGACATCAGACTAAACAAGACATGGATATAGAGAGGGGTGGACTCAGAGAAGACATCAGACTAAACAAGACATGAATATAGAGAGGGGTGGACTCAGAGACATCAGACTAAACAAGACATGAATAAAGAGAGGGGTGGACTCATACATCAGACTAAACAAGACATGAATATAGAGAGGGGTGGACTCAGAGACATCAGACTAAACAAGACATGAATAAAGAGAGGGGTGGACTCAGAGAAGACATCAGACTAAACAAGACATGAATATAGAGAGGGGTGGACTCAGAGACATCAGACTAAACAAGACATGAATATAGAGAGGGGTGGACTCAGAGACATCAGACTAAAGAAGACATGAATATAGAGAGGGGTGGACTCAGAGACATCAGACTAAACAAGACATGAATATAGAGAGGGGTGGACTCAGAGACGACATCAGACTAAACAAGACATGAATATAGAGAGGGGTGGACTCAGAGACATCAGACTAAACAAGACATGAATAAAGAGAGGGGTGGACTCAGAGACATCAGACTAAACAAGACATGAATAAAGAGAGGGGTGGACTCAGAGAAGACATCAGACTAAACAAGACATGAATAAAGAGAGGGGTGGAGTCAGAGACATCAGACTAAACAAGACATGAATAAAGAGAGGGGTGGAGTCAGAGACATCAGACTAAACAAGACATGAATATAGAGAGGGGTGGACTCAGAGACATCAGACTAAACAAGACATGAATATAGAGAGGGGTGGACTCAGAGACATCAGACTAAACAAGACATGAATAAAGAGAGGGGTGGACTCAGACATCAGACTAAACAAGACATGAATATAGAGAGGGGTGGACTCAGAGACATCAGACTAAACAAGACATGAATAAAGAGAGGGGTGGACTCAGACATCAGACTAAACAAGACATGAATATAGAGAGGGGTGGACTCAGAGACATCAGACTAAACAAGACATGAATATAGAGAGGGGTGGACTCAGAGACATCAGACTAAACAAGACATGAATATAGAGAGGGGTGGACTCAGAGACATCAGATTAAACAAGACATGAATATAGAGAGGGGTGGACTCAGAGACATCAGACTAAACAAGACATGAATATAGAGAGGGGTGGACTCAGAGACATCAGACTAAACAAGACATGAATATAGAGAGGGGTGGACTCAGAGACATCAGACTAAACAAGACATGAATATAGAGAGGGGTGGACTCAGAGACATCAGACTAAACAAGACATGAATAAAGAGAGGGGTGGACTCAGACATCAGACTAAACAAGACATGAATATAGAGAGGGGTGGACTCAGAGACATCAGACTAAACAAGACATGAATAAAGAGAGGGGTGGACTCAGACATCAGACTAAACAAGACATGAATATAGAGAGGGGTGGACTCAGAGACATCAGACTAAACAAGACATGAATATAGAGAGGGGTGGACTCAGAGACATCAGACTAAACAAGACATGAATATAGAGAGGGGTGGACTCAGAGACATCAGATTAAACAAGACATGAATATAGAGAGGGGTGGACTCAGAGACATCAGACTAAACAAGACATGAATATAGAGAGGGGTGGACTCAGAGACATCAGACTAAACAAGACATGAATATAGAGAGGGGTGGACTCAGAGACATCAGACTAAACAAGACATGAATAAAGAGAGGGGTGGACTCAGAGAAGACATCAGACTAAACAAGACATGAATAAAGAGAGGGGTGGACTCAGAGAAGACATCAGACTAAACAAGACATGAATATAGAGAGGGGTGGACTCAGAGAAGACATCAGACTAAACAAGACATGAATAAAGAGAGGGGTGGACTCAGAGACATCAGACTAAACAAGACATGAATAAAGAGAGGGGTGGAGTCAGAGACATCAGACTAAACAAGACATGAATAAAGAGAGGGGTGGACTCAGAGACATCAGACTAAACAAGACATGAATAAAGAGAGGGGTGGACTCAGAGAAGACATCAGACTAAACAAGACATGAATATAGAGAGGGGTGGACTCAGAGACATCAGACTAAACAAGACATGAATATAGAGAGGGGTGGACTCAGAGACATCAGACTAAACAAGACATTAATATAGAGAGGGGTGGACTCAGAGACATCAGACTAAACAAGACATGAATATAGAGAGGGGTGGACTCAGAGACATCAGACTAAACAAGACATGAATAAAGAGAGGGGTGGACTCAGAGACATCAGACTAAACAAGACATGAATAAAGAGAGGGGTGGACTCAGAGACATCAGACTAAACAAGACATGAATATAGAGAGGGGTGGACTCAGAGACATCAGACTAAACAAGACATGAATAAAGAGAGGGGTGGACTCAGAGACATCAGACTAAACAAGACATGAATATAGAGAGGGGTGGACTCAGAGACATCAGACTAAACAAGACATGAATAAAGAGAGGGGTGGACTCAGAGACGACATCAGACTAAACAAGACATGAATATAGAGAGGGGTGGACTCAGCGACATCAGACTAAACAAGACATGAATAAAGAGAGGGGTGGACTCAGAGACATCAGACTAAACAAGACATGAATATAGAGAGGGGTGGACTCAGAGACATCAGACTAAACAAGACATGAATATAGAGAGGGGTGGACTCAGAAGACCTCAGACTAAACAAGACATGAATAAAGAGAGGGGTGGACTCAGAGAAGACCTCAGACTAAACAAGACATGAATAAAGAGAGGGGTGGACTCAGAGAAGACATCAGACTAAACAAGACATGAATATAGAGAGGGGTGGACTCAGAGACATCAGACTAAACAAGACATGAATATAGAGAGGGGTGGACTCAGAGACATCAGACTAAACAAGACATGAATATAGAGAGGGGTGGACTCAGAGACATCAGACTAAACAAGACATGAATATAGAGAGGGGTGGACTCAGAGACGACATCAGACTAAACAAGACATGAATAAAGAGAGGGGTGGAATCAGAGACATCAGACTAAACAAGACATGAATAAAGAGAGGGGTGGACTCAGAGAAGACATCAGACTAAACAAGACATGAATATAGAGAGGGGTGGACTCAGAGACATCAGACTAAACAAGACATGAATAAAGAGAGGGGTGGACTCAGAGACATCAGACTAAACAAGACATGAATAAAGAGAGGGGTGGACTCAGAGACATCAGACTAAACAAGACATGAATATAGAGAGGGGTGGACTCAGAGAAGACATCAGACTAAACAAGACATGAATATAGAGAGGGGTGGACTCAGACATCAGACTAAACAAGACATGAATAAAGAGAGGGGTGGACTCAGAGACATCAGACTAAACAAGACATGAATAAAGAGAGGGGTGGACTCAGAGACATCAGACTAAACAAGACATGAATAAAGAGAGGGGTGGACTGAGACATCAGACTAAACAAGACATGAATATAGAGAGGGGTGGACTCAGAGACATCAGACTAAACAAGACATGAATAAAGAGAGGGGTGGACTGAGACATCAGACTAAACAAGACATGAATATAGAGAGGGGTGGACTCAGAGACATCAGACTAAACAAGACATGAATGTAGAGAGGGGTGGACTCAGAGACATCAGACTAAACAAGACATGAATATAGAGAGGGGTGGACTCAGAGACATCAGACTAAACATGACATGAATATAGAGAGGGGTGGAATCAGAGACATCAGACTAAACAAGACATGAATATAGAGAGGGGTGGAATCAGAGACATCAGACTAAACAAGACATGAATAAAGAGAGGGGTGGACTGAGACATCAGACTAAACAAGACATGAATAAAGAGAGGGGTGGACTCAGAGACATCAGACTAAACAAGACATGAATATAGAGAGGGGTGGACTCAGAGACATCAGACTAAACAAGACATGAATAAAGAGAGGGGTGGACTCAGCGACATCAGACTAAACAAGACATGAATATAGAGAGGGGTGGACTCAGAGACATCAGACTAAACAAGACATGAATAAAGAGAGGGGTGGACTCAGAGACATCAGACTAAACAAGACATGAATATAGAGAGGGGTGGACTCAGAGACATCAGACTAAACAAGACATGAATATAGAGAGGGGTGGACTCAGAGACATCAGACTAAACAAGACATGAATATAGAGAGGGGTGGACTCAGAAGACCTCAGACTAAACAAGACATGAATAAAGAGAGGGGTGGACTCAGAGAAGACCTCAGACTAAACAAGACATGAATAAAGAGAGGGGTGGACTCAGAGAAGACATCAGACTAAACATGACATGAATATAGAGAGGGGTGGACTCAGAGACATCAGACTAAACAAGACATGAATATAGAGAGGGGTGGACTCAGAGACATCAGACTAAACAAGACATGAATATAGAGAGGGGTGGACTCAGAGACATCAGACTAAACAAGACATGAATAAAGAGAGGGGTGGACTCAAAGAAGACATCAGACTAAACAAGACATGAATATAGAGAGGGGTGGACTCAGAGACATCAGACTAAACAAGACATGAATATAGAGAGGGGTGGACTCAGAGACGACATCAGACTAAACAAGACATGAATAAAGAGAGGGGTGGAATCAGAGACATCAGACTAAACAAGACATGAATAAAGAGAGGGGTGGACTCAGAGAAGACATCAGACTAAACAAGACATGAATATAGAGAGGGGTGGACTCAGAGACATCAGACTAAACAAGACATGAATAAAGAGAGGGGTGGACTCAGAGACATCAGACTAAACAAGACATGAATAAAGAGAGGGGTGGACTCAGAGACATCAGACTAAACAAGACATGAATATAGAGAGGGGTGGACTCAGAGAAGACATCAGACTAAACAAGACATGAATATAGAGAGGGGTGGACTCAGAGACATCAGACTAAACATGACATGAATATAGAGAGGGGTGGAATCAGAGACATCAGACTAAACAAGACATGAATATAGAGAGGGGTGGAATCAGAGACATCAGACTAAACAAGACATGAATAAAGAGAGGGGTGGACTGAGACATCAGACTAAACAAGACATGAATAAAGAGAGGGGTGGACTCAGAGACATCAGACTAAACAAGACATGAATATAGAGAGGGGTGGACTCAGAGACATCAGACTAAACAAGACATGAATAAAGAGAGGGGTGGACTCAGCGACATCAGACTAAACAAGACATGAATATAGAGAGGGGTGGACTCAGAGACATCAGACTAAACAAGACATGAATAAAGAGAGGGGTGGACTCAGAGACATCAGACTAAACAAGACATGAATATAGAGAGGGGTGGACTCAGAGAAGACATCAGACTAAACATGACATGAATATAGAGAGGGGTGGAATCAGAGACATCAGACTAAACAAGACATGAATAAAGAGAGGGGTGGACTCAGAGACATCAGACTAAACAAGACATGAATAAAGAGAGGGGTGGACTCAGAGAAGACATCAGACTAAACAAGACATGAATATAGAGAGGGGTGGACTGAGACTTCAGACTAAACAAGACATGAATATAGAGAGGGGTGGACTCAGAGACATCAGACTAAACAAGACATGAATAAAGAGAGGGGTGGACTGAGACATCAGACTAAACAAGACATGAATATAGAGAGGGGTGGACTCAGAGACATCAGACTAAACAAGACATGAATATAGAGAGGGGTGGACTCAGAGACATCAGACTAAACAAGACATGAATATAGAGAGGGGTGGACTCAGAGACATCAGACTAAACATGACATGAATATAGAGAGGGGTGGACTCAGAGACATCAGACTAAACAAGACATGAATATAGAGAGGGGTGGACTCAGAGACATCAGACTAAACAAGACATGAATATAGAGAGGGGTGGACTCAGAGACATCAGACTAAACAAGACATGAATATAGAGAGGGGTGGACTCAGAGACATCAGACTAAACAAGACATGAATAAAGAGAGGGGTGGACTCAGAGACATCAGACTAAACAAGACATGAATAAAGAGAGGGGTGGACTCAGAGACATCAGACTAAACAAGACATGAATAAAGAGAGGGGTGGACTCAGAGAAGACATCAGACTAAACAAGACATGAATATAGAGAGGGGTGGACTCAGAGACATCAGACTAAACAAGACATGAATAAAGAGAGGGGTGGACTCAGAGACATCAGACTAAACAAGACATGAATATAGAGAGGGGTGGACTCAGAGAAGACATCAGACTAAACATGACATGAATATAGAGAGGGGTGGAATCAGAGACATCAGACTAAACAAGACATGAATAAAGAGAGGGGTGGACTCAGAGACATCAGACTAAACAAGACATGAATATAGAGAGGGGTGGACTCAGAGACATCAGACTAAACAAGACATGAATAAAGAGAGGGGTGGACTCAGAGACATCAGACTAAACAAGACATGAATATAGAGAGGGGTGGACTCAGAGAAGACATCAGACTAAACAAGACATGAATATAGAGAGGGGTGGACTCAGAGAAGACATCAGACTAAACAAGACATTAATATAGAGAGGGGTGGACTCAGAGACATCAGACTAAACAAGACATGAATAAAGAGAGGGGTGGACTCATACATCAGACTAAACAAGACATGAATAAAGAGAGGGGTGGACTCAGAGAAGACATCAGACTAAACAAGACATGAATATAGAGAGGGTTGGACTCAGAGACATCAGACTAAACAAGACATGAATATAGAGAGGGGTGGACTCAGAGACATCAGACTAAAGAAGACATGAATAAAGAGAGGGGTGGACTCAGAGACATCAGACTAAACAAGACATGAATATAGAGAGGGGTGGACTCAGAGAAGACATCAGACTAAACAAGACATGAATATAGAGAGGGGTGGACTCAGAGAAGACATCAGACTAAACAAGACATTAATATAGAGAGGGGTGGACTCAGAGACATCAGACTAAACAAGACATGAATAAAGAGAGGGGTGGACTCATACATCAGACTAAACAAGACATGAATAAAGAGAGGGGTGGACTCAGAGAAGACATCAGACTAAACAAGACATGAATATAGAGAGGGGTGGACTCAGAGACATCAGACTAAACAAGACATGAATATAGAGAGGGGTGGACTCAGAGACATCAGACTAAAGAAGACATGAATATAGAGAGGGGTGGACTCAGAGACATCAGACTAAACAAGACATGAATATAGAGAGGGGTGGACTCAGACACATCAGACTAAACAAGACATGAATAAAGAGAGGGGTGGACTCAGAGACATCAGACTAAACAAGACATGAATAAAGAGAGGGGTGGACTCAGAGACATCAGACTAAACAAGACATGAATAAAGAGAGGGGTGGACTCAGAGACATCAGACTAAACAAGACATGAATATAGAGAGGGGTGGACTCAGAGACATCAGACTAAACAAGACATTAATAAAGAGAGGGGTGGACTCAGACATCAGACTAAACAAGACATGAATATAGAGAGGGGTGGACTCAGAGACATCAGACTAAACAAGACATGAATAAAGAGAGGGGTGGACTCAGACATCAGACTAAACAAGACATGAATATAGAGAGGGGTGGACTCAGAGACATCAGACTAAACAAGACATGAATATAGAGAGGGGTGGACTCAGAGACATCAGACTAAACAAGACATGAATATAGAGAGGGGTGGACTCAGAGACATCAGACTAAACAAGACATGAATATAGAGAGGGGTGGACTCAGAGACATCAGATTAAACAAGACATGAATATAGAGAGGGGTGGACTCAGAGACATCAGACTAAACAAGACATGAATATAGAGAGGGGTGGACTCAGAGACATCAGACTAAACAAGACATGAATAAAGAGAGGGGTGGACTCAGAGAAGACATCAGACTAAACAAGACATGAATAAAGAGAGGGGTGGACTCAGAGAAGACATCAGACTAAACAAGACATGAATATAGAGAGGGGTGGACTCAGAGAAGACATCAGACTAAACAAGACATGAATAAAGAGAGGGGTGGACTCAGAGACATCAGACTAAACAAGACATGAATAAAGAGAGGGGTGGAGTCAGAGACATCAGACTAAACAAGACATGAATAAAGAGAGGGGTGGACTCAGAGACATCAGACTAAACAAGACATGAATAAAGAGAGGGGTGGACTCAGAGAAGACATCAGACTAAACAAGACATGAATATAGAGAGGGGTGGACTCAGAGACATCAGACTAAACAAGACATGAATATAGAGAGGGGTGGACTCAGAGACATCAGACTAAACAAGACATTAATATAGAGAGGGGTGGACTCAGAGACATCAGACTAAACAAGACATGAATATAGAGAGGGGTGGACTCAGAGACATCAGACTAAACAAGACATGAATATAGAGAGGGGTGGACTCAGAGACATCAGACTAAACAAGACATGAATAAAGAGAGGGGTGGACTCAGAGACATCAGACTAAACAAGACATGAATATAGAGAGGGGTGGACTCAGAGACATCAGACTAAACAAGACATGAATATAGAGAGGGGTGGACTCAGAGACATCAGACTAAACAAGACATGAATATAGAGAGGGGTGGACTCAGAGACATCAGATTAAACAAGACATGAATATAGAGAGGGGTGGACTCAGAGACATCAGACTAAACAAGACATGAATATAGAGAGGGGTGGACTCAGAGACATCAGACTAAACAAGACATGAATAAAGAGAGGGGTGGACTCAGAGAAGACATCAGACTAAACAAGACATGAATAAAGAGAGGGGTGGACTCAGAGAAGACATCAGACTAAACAAGACATGAATATAGAGAGGGGTGGACTCAGAGAAGACATCAGACTAAACAAGACATGAATAAAGAGAGGGGTGGACTCAGAGACATCAGACTAAACAAGACATGAATAAAGAGAGGGGTGGAGTCAGAGACATCAGACTAAACAAGACATGAATAAAGAGAGGGGTGGACTCAGAGACATCAGACTAAACAAGACATGAATAAAGAGAGGGGTGGACTCAGAGAAGACATCAGACTAAACAAGACATGAATATAGAGAGGGGTGGACTCAGAGACATCAGACTAAACAAGACATGAATATAGAGAGGGGTGGACTCAGAGACATCAGACTAAACAAGACATTAATATAGAGAGGGGTGGACTCAGAGACATCAGACTAAACAAGACATGAATATAGAGAGGGGTGGACTCAGAGACATCAGACTAAACAAGACATGAATATAGAGAGGGGTGGACTCAGAGACATCAGACTAAACAAGACATGAATAAAGAGAGGGGTGGACTCAGAGACATCAGACTAAACAAGACATGAATAAAGAGAGGGGTGGACTCAGAGACATCAGACTAAACAAGACATGAATATAGAGAGGGGTGGACTCAGAGACATCAGACTAAACAAGACATGAATAAAGAGAGGGGTGGACTCAGAGACATCAGACTAAACAAGACATGAATATAGAGAGGGGTGGACTCAGAGACATCAGACTAAACAAGACATGAATAAAGAGAGGGGTGGACTCAGAGACGACATCAGACTAAACAAGACATGAATATAGAGAGGGGTGGACTCAGCGACATCAGACTAAACAAGACATGAATAAAGAGAGGGGTGGACTCAGAGACATCAGACTAAACAAGACATGAATATAGAGAGGGGTGGACTCAGAGACATCAGACTAAACAAGACATGAATATAGAGAGGGGTGGACTCAGAAGACCTCAGACTAAACAAGACATGAATAAAGAGAGGGGTGGACTCAGAGAAGACCTCAGACTAAACAAGACATGAATAAAGAGAGGGGTGGACTCAGAGAAGACATCAGACTAAACAAGACATGAATATAGAGAGGGGTGGACTCAGAGACATCAGACTAAACAAGACATGAATATAGAGAGGGGTGGACTCAGAGACATCAGACTAAACAAGACATGAATATAGAGAGGGGTGGACTCAGAGACATCAGACTAAACAAGACATGAATAAAGAGAGGGGTGGACTCAGAGAAGACATCAGACTAAACAAGACATGAATATAGAGAGGGGTGGACTCAGAGACATCAGACTAAACAAGACATGAATATAGAGAGGGGTGGACTCAGAGACGACATCAGACTAAACAAGACATGAATAAAGAGAGGGGTGGAATCAGAGACATCAGACTAAACAAGACATGAATAAAGAGAGAGGTGGACTCAGAGAAGACATCAGACTAAACAAGACATGAATATAGAGAGGGGTGGACTCAGAGACATCAGACTAAACAAGACATGAATAAAGAGAGGGGTGGACTCAGAGACATCAGACTAAACAAGACATGAATAAAGAGAGGGGTGGACTCAGAGACATCAGACTAAACAAGACATGAATATAGAGAGGGGTGGACTCAGAGAAGACATCAGACTAAACAAGACATGAATATAGAGAGGGGTGGACTCAGACATCAGACTAAACAAGACATGAATAAAGAGAGGGGTGGACTCAGAGACATCAGACTAAACAAGACATGAATAAAGAGAGGGGTGGACTCAGAGACATCAGACTAAACAAGACATGAATAAAGAGAGGGGTGGACTGAGACATCAGACTAAACAAGACATGAATATAGAGAGGGGTGGACTCAGAGACATCAGACTAAACAAGACATGAATAAAGAGAGGGGTGGACTGAGACATCAGACTAAACAAGACATGAATATAGAGAGGGGTGGACTCAGAGACATCAGACTAAACAAGACATGAATGTAGAGAGGGGTGGACTCAGAGACATCAGACTAAACAAGACATGAATATAGAGAGGGGTGGACTCAGAGACATCAGACTAAACAAGACATGAATAAAGAGAGGGGTGGACTCAGAGAAGACATCAGACTAAACAAGACATGAATAAAGAGAGGGGTGGAATCAGAGACATCAGACTAAACAAGACATGAATAAAGAGAGGGGTGGACTCAGAGAAGACATCAGACTAAACAAGACATGAATATAGAGAGGGGTGGACTCAGAGACATCAGACTAAACAAGACATGAATAAAGAGAGGGGTGGACTCAGAGACATCAGACTAAACAAGACATGAATAAAGAGAGGGGTGGACTCAGAGACATCAGACTAAACAAGACATGAATATAGAGAGGGGTGGACTCAGAGAAGACATCAGACTAAACAAGACATGAATATAGAGAGGGGTGGACTCAGACATCAGACTAAACAAGACATGAATAAAGAGAGGGGTGGACTCAGAGACATCAGACTAAACAAGACATGAATAAAGAGAGGGGTGGACTCAGAGACATCAGACTAAACAAGACATGAATAAAGAGAGGGGTGGACTGAGACATCAGACTAAACAAGACATGAATATAGAGAGGGGTGGACTCAGAGACATCAGACTAAACAAGACATGAATAAAGAGAGGGGTGGACTGAGACATCAGACTAAACAAGACATGAATATAGAGAGGGGTGGACTCAGAGACATCAGACTAAACAAGACATGAATGTAGAGAGGGGTGGACTCAGAGACATCAGACTAAACAAGACATGAATATAGAGAGGGGTGGACTCAGAGACATCAGACTAAACATGACATGAATATAGAGAGGGGTGGAATCAGAGACATCAGACTAAACAAGACATGAATATAGAGAGGGGTGGAATCAGAGACATCAGACTAAACAAGACATGAATAAAGAGAGGGGTGGACTGAGACATCAGACTAAACAAGACATGAATAAAGAGAGGGGTGGACTCAGAGACATCAGACTAAACAAGACATGAATATAGAGAGGGGTGGACTCAGAGACATCAGACTAAACAAGACATGAATAAAGAGAGGGGTGGACTCAGCGACATCAGACTAAACAAGACATGAATATAGAGAGGGGTGGACTCAGAGACATCAGACTAAACAAGACATGAATAAAGAGAGGGGTGGACTCAGAGACATCAGACTAAACAAGACATGAATATAGAGAGGGGTGGACTCAGAGACATCAGACTAAACAAGACATGAATATAGAGAGGGGTGGACTCAGAGACATCAGACTAAACAAGACATGAATATAGAGAGGGGTGGACTCAGAAGACCTCAGACTAAACAAGACATGAATAAAGAGAGGGGTGGACTCAGAGAAGACCTCAGACTAAACAAGACATGAATAAAGAGAGGGGTGGACTCAGAGAAGACATCAGACTAAACATGACATGAATATAGAGAGGGGTGGACTCAGAGACATCAGACTAAACAAGACATGAATATAGAGAGGGGTGGACTCAGAGACATCAGACTAAACAAGACATGAATATAGAGAGGGGTGGACTCAGAGACATCAGACTAAACAAGACATGAATAAAGAGAGGGGTGGACTCAAAGAAGACATCAGACTAAACAAGACATGAATATAGAGAGGGGTGGACTCAGAGACATCAGACTAAACAAGACATGAATATAGAGAGGGGTGGACTCAGAGACGACATCAGACTAAACAAGACATGAATAAAGAGAGGGGTGGAATCAGAGACATCAGACTAAACAAGACATGAATAAAGAGAGGGGTGGACTCAGAGAAGACATCAGACTAAACAAGACATGAATATAGAGAGGGGTGGACTCAGAGACATCAGACTAAACAAGACATGAATAAAGAGAGGGGTGGACTCAGAGACATCAGACTAAACAAGACATGAATAAAGAGAGGGGTGGACTCAGAGACATCAGACTAAACAAGACATGAATATAGAGAGGGGTGGACTCAGAGAAGACATCAGACTAAACAAGACATGAATATAGAGAGGGGTGGACTCAGAGACATCAGACTAAACATGACATGAATATAGAGAGGGGTGGAATCAGAGACATCAGACTAAACAAGACATGAATATAGAGAGGGGTGGAATCAGAGACATCAGACTAAACAAGACATGAATAAAGAGAGGGGTGGACTGAGACATCAGACTAAACAAGACATGAATAAAGAGAGGGGTGGACTCAGAGACATCAGACTAAACAAGACATGAATATAGAGAGGGGTGGACTCAGAGACATCAGACTAAACAAGACATGAATAAAGAGAGGGGTGGACTCAGCGACATCAGACTAAACAAGACATGAATATAGAGAGGGGTGGACTCAGAGACATCAGACTAAACAAGACATGAATAAAGAGAGGGGTGGACTCAGAGACATCAGACTAAACAAGACATGAATATAGAGAGGGGTGGACTCAGAGAAGACATCAGACTAAACATGACATGAATATAGAGAGGGGTGGAATCAGAGACATCAGACTAAACAAGACATGAATAAAGAGAGGGGTGGACTCAGAGACATCAGACTAAACAAGACATGAATAAAGAGAGGGGTGGACTCAGAGAAGACATCAGACTAAACAAGACATGAATATAGAGAGGGGTGGACTGAGACTTCAGACTAAACAAGACATGAATATAGAGAGGGGTGGACTCAGAGACATCAGACTAAACAAGACATGAATAAAGAGAGGGGTGGACTGAGACATCAGACTAAACAAGACATGAATATAGAGAGGGGTGGACTCAGAGACATCAGACTAAACAAGACATGAATATAGAGAGGGGTGGACTCAGAGACATCAGACTAAACAAGACATGAATATAGAGAGGGGTGGACTCAGAGACATCAGACTAAACATGACATGAATATAGAGAGGGGTGGACTCAGAGACATCAGACTAAACAAGACATGAATATAGAGAGGGGTGGACTCAGAGACATCAGACTAAACAAGACATGAATATAGAGAGGGGTGGACTCAGAGACATCAGACTAAACAAGACATGAATATAGAGAGGGGTGGACTCAGAGACATCAGACTAAACAAGACATGAATAAAGAGAGGGGTGGACTCAGAGACATCAGACTAAACAAGACATGAATAAAGAGAGGGGTGGACTCAGAGACATCAGACTAAACAAGACATGAATAAAGAGAGGGGTGGACTCAGAGAAGACATCAGACTAAACAAGACATGAATATAGAGAGGGGTGGACTCAGAGACATCAGACTAAACAAGACATGAATAAAGAGAGGGGTGGACTCAGAGACATCAGACTAAACAAGACATGAATATAGAGAGGGGTGGACTCAGAGAAGACATCAGACTAAACATGACATGAATATAGAGAGGGGTGGAATCAGAGACATCAGACTAAACAAGACATGAATAAAGAGAGGGGTGGACTCAGAGACATCAGACTAAACAAGACATGAATATAGAGAGGGGTGGACTCAGAGACATCAGACTAAACAAGACATGAATAAAGAGAGGGGTGGACTCAGAGACATCAGACTAAACAAGACATGAATATAGAGAGGGGTGGACTCAGAGAAGACATCAGACTAAACAAGACATGAATATAGAGAGGGGTGGACTCAGAGAAGACATCAGACTAAACAAGACATTAATATAGAGAGGGGTGGACTCAGAGACATCAGACTAAACAAGACATGAATAAAGAGAGGGGTGGACTCATACATCAGACTAAACAAGACATGAATAAAGAGAGGGGTGGACTCAGAGAAGACATCAGACTAAACAAGACATGAATATAGAGAGGGTTGGACTCAGAGACATCAGACTAAACAAGACATGAATATAGAGAGGGGTGGACTCAGAGACATCAGACTAAAGAAGACATGAATAAAGAGAGGGGTGGACTCAGAGACATCAGACTAAACAAGACATGAATATAGAGAGGGGTGGACTCAGAGAAGACATCAGACTAAACAAGACATGAATATAGAGAGGGGTGGACTCAGAGAAGACATCAGACTAAACAAGACATTAATATAGAGAGGGGTGGACTCAGAGACATCAGACTAAACAAGACATGAATAAAGAGAGGGGTGGACTCATACATCAGACTAAACAAGACATGAATAAAGAGAGGGGTGGACTCAGAGAAGACATCAGACTAAACAAGACATGAATATAGAGAGGGGTGGACTCAGAGACATCAGACTAAACAAGACATGAATATAGAGAGGGGTGGACTCAGAGACATCAGACTAAAGAAGACATGAATATAGAGAGGGGTGGACTCAGAGACATCAGACTAAACAAGACATGAATATAGAGAGGGGTGGACTCAGACACATCAGACTAAACAAGACATGAATAAAGAGAGGGGTGGACTCAGAGACATCAGACTAAACAAGACATGAATAAAGAGAGGGGTGGACTCAGAGACATCAGACTAAACAAGACATGAATAAAGAGAGGGGTGGACTCAGAGACATCAGACTAAACAAGACATGAATATAGAGAGGGGTGGACTCAGAGACATCAGACTAAACAAGACATGAATAAAGAGAGGGGTGGACTCAGACATCAGACTAAACAAGACATGAATATAGAGAGGGGTGGACTCAGAGACATCAGACTAAACAAGACATGAATAAAGAGAGGGGTGGACTCAGACATCAGACTAAACAAGACATGAATATAGAGAGGGGTGGACTCAGAGACATCAGACTAAACAAGACATGAATATAGAGAGGGGTGGACTCAGAGACATCAGACTAAACAAGACATGAATATAGAGAGGGGTGGACTCAGAGACATCAGACTAAACAAGACATGAATATAGAGAGGGGTGGACTCAGAGACATCAGATTAAACAAGACATGAATATAGAGAGGGGTGGACTCAGAGACATCAGACTAAACAAGACATGAATATAGAGAGGGGTGGACTCAGAGACATCAGACTAAACAAGACATGAATAAAGAGAGGGGTGGACTCAGAGAAGACATCAGACTAAACAAGACATGAATAAAGAGAGGGGTGGACTCAGAGAAGACATCAGACTAAACAAGACATGAATATAGAGAGGGGTGGACTCAGAGAAGACATCAGACTAAACAAGACATGAATAAAGAGAGGGGTGGACTCAGAGACATCAGACTAAACAAGACATGAATAAAGAGAGGGGTGGAGTCAGAGACATCAGACTAAACAAGACATGAATAAAGAGAGGGGTGGACTCAGAGACATCAGACTAAACAAGACATGAATAAAGAGAGGGGTGGACTCAGAGAAGACATCAGACTAAACAAGACATGAATATAGAGAGGGGTGGACTCAGAGACATCAGACTAAACAAGACATGAATATAGAGAGGGGTGGACTCAGAGACATCAGACTAAACAAGACATTAATATAGAGAGGGGTGGACTCAGAGACATCAGACTAAACAAGACATGAATATAGAGAGGGGTGGACTCAGAGACATCAGACTAAACAAGACATGAATATAGAGAGGGGTGGACTCAGAGACATCAGACTAAACAAGACATGAATAAAGAGAGGGGTGGACTCAGAGACATCAGACTAAACAAGACATGAATAAAGAGAGGGGTGGACTCAGAGACATCAGACTAAACAAGACATGAATATAGAGAGGGGTGGACTCAGAGACATCAGACTAAACAAGACATGAATAAAGAGAGGGGTGGACTCAGAGACATCAGACTAAACAAGACATGAATATAGAGAGGGGTGGACTCAGAGACATCAGACTAAACAAGACATGAATAAAGAGAGGGGTGGACTCAGAGACGACATCAGACTAAACAAGACATGAATATAGAGAGGGGTGGACTCAGCGACATCAGACTAAACAAGACATGAATAAAGAGAGGGGTGGACTCAGAGACATCAGACTAAACAAGACATGAATATAGAGAGGGGTGGACTCAGAGACATCAGACTAAACAAGACATGAATATAGAGAGGGGTGGACTCAGAAGACCTCAGACTAAACAAGACATGAATAAAGAGAGGGGTGGACTCAGAGAAGACCTCAGACTAAACAAGACATGAATAAAGAGAGGGGTGGACTCAGAGAAGACATCAGACTAAACAAGACATGAATATAGAGAGGGGTGGACTCAGAGACATCAGACTAAACAAGACATGAATATAGAGAGGGGTGGACTCAGAGACATCAGACTAAACAAGACATGAATATAGAGAGGGGTGGACTCAGAGACATCAGACTAAACAAGACATGAATAAAGAGAGGGGTGGACTCAGAGAAGACATCAGACTAAACAAGACATGAATATAGAGAGGGGTGGACTCAGAGACATCAGACTAAACAAGACATGAATATAGAGAGGGGTGGACTCAGAGACGACATCAGACTAAACAAGACATGAATAAAGAGAGGGGTGGAATCAGAGACATCAGACTAAACAAGACATGAATAAAGAGAGAGGTGGACTCAGAGAAGACATCAGACTAAACAAGACATGAATATAGAGAGGGGTGGACTCAGAGACATCAGACTAAACAAGACATGAATAAAGAGAGGGGTGGACTCAGAGACATCAGACTAAACAAGACATGAATAAAGAGAGGGGTGGACTCAGAGACATCAGACTAAACAAGACATGAATATAGAGAGGGGTGGACTCAGAGAAGACATCAGACTAAACAAGACATGAATATAGAGAGGGGTGGACTCAGACATCAGACTAAACAAGACATGAATAAAGAGAGGGGTGGACTCAGAGACATCAGACTAAACAAGACATGAATAAAGAGAGGGGTGGACTCAGAGACATCAGACTAAACAAGACATGAATAAAGAGAGGGGTGGACTGAGACATCAGACTAAACAAGACATGAATATAGAGAGGGGTGGACTCAGAGACATCAGACTAAACAAGACATGAATAAAGAGAGGGGTGGACTGAGACATCAGACTAAACAAGACATGAATATAGAGAGGGGTGGACTCAGAGACATCAGACTAAACAAGACATGAATGTAGAGAGGGGTGGACTCAGAGACATCAGACTAAACAAGACATGAATATAGAGAGGGGTGGACTCAGAGACATCAGACTAAACAAGACATGAATAAAGAGAGGGGTGGACTCAGAGAAGACATCAGACTAAACAAGACATGAATAAAGAGAGGGGTGGAATCAGAGACATCAGACTAAACAAGACATGAATAAAGAGAGGGGTGGACTCAGAGAAGACATCAGACTAAACAAGACATGAATATAGAGAGGGGTGGACTCAGAGACATCAGACTAAACAAGACATGAATAAAGAGAGGGGTGGACTCAGAGACATCAGACTAAACAAGACATGAATAAAGAGAGGGGTGGACTCAGAGACATCAGACTAAACAAGACATGAATATAGAGAGGGGTGGACTCAGAGAAGACATCAGACTAAACAAGACATGAATATAGAGAGGGGTGGACTCAGACATCAGACTAAACAAGACATGAATAAAGAGAGGGGTGGACTCAGAGACATCAGACTAAACAAGACATGAATAAAGAGAGGGGTGGACTCAGAGACATCAGACTAAACAAGACATGAATAAAGAGAGGGGTGGACTGAGACATCAGACTAAACAAGACATGAATATAGAGAGGGGTGGACTCAGAGACATCAGACTAAACAAGACATGAATAAAGAGAGGGGTGGACTGAGACATCAGACTAAACAAGACATGAATATAGAGAGGGGTGGACTCAGAGACATCAGACTAAACAAGACATGAATGTAGAGAGGGGTGGACTCAGAGACATCAGACTAAACAAGACATGAATATAGAGAGGGGTGGACTCAGAGACATCAGACTAAACATGACATGAATATAGAGAGGGGTGGAATCAGAGACATCAGACTAAACAAGACATGAATATAGAGAGGGGTGGAATCAGAGACATCAGACTAAACAAGACATGAATAAAGAGAGGGGTGGACTGAGACATCAGACTAAACAAGACATGAATAAAGAGAGGGGTGGACTCAGAGACATCAGACTAAACAAGACATGAATATAGAGAGGGGTGGACTCAGAGACATCAGACTAAACAAGACATGAATAAAGAGAGGGGTGGACTCAGCGACATCAGACTAAACAAGACATGAATATAGAGAGGGGTGGACTCAGAGACATCAGACTAAACAAGACATGAATAAAGAGAGGGGTGGACTCAGAGACATCAGACTAAACAAGACATGAATATAGAGAGGGGTGGACTCAGAGACATCAGACTAAACAAGACATGAATATAGAGAGGGGTGGACTCAGAGACATCAGACTAAACAAGACATGAATATAGAGAGGGGTGGACTCAGAAGACCTCAGACTAAACAAGACATGAATAAAGAGAGGGGTGGACTCAGAGAAGACCTCAGACTAAACAAGACATGAATAAAGAGAGGGGTGGACTCAGAGAAGACATCAGACTAAACAAGACATGAATATAGAGAGGGGTGGACTCAGAGACATCAGACTAAACAAGACATGAATAAAGAGAGGGGTGGACTCAGAGACATCAGACTAAACAAGACATGAATATAGAGAGGGGTGGACTCAGAGACATCAGACTAAACAAGACATGAATATAGAGAGGGGTGGACTCAGAGACATCAGACTAAACAAGACATGAATATAGAGAGGGGTGGACTCAGAAGACCTCAGACTAAACAAGACATGAATAAAGAGAGGGGTGGACTCAGAGAAGACCTCAGACTAAACAAGACATGAATAAAGAGAGGGGTGGACTCAGAGAAGACATCAGACTAAACAAGACATGAATATAGAGAGGGGTGGACTCAGAGACATCAGACTAAACAAGACATGAATATAGAGAGGGGTGGACTCAGAGACATCAGACTAAACAAGACATGAATATAGAGAGGGGTGGACTCAGAGACATCAGACTAAACAAGACATGAATAAAGAGAGGGGTGGACTCAGAGAAGACATCAGACTAAACAAGACATGAATATAGAGAGGGGTGGACTCAGAGACATCAGACTAAACAAGACATGAATATAGAGAGGGGTGGACTCAGAGACGACATCAGACTAAACAAGACATGAATAAAGAGAGGGGTGGAATCAGAGACATCAGACTAAACAAGACATGAATAAAGAGAGGGGTGGACTCAGAGAAGACATCAGACTAAACAAGACATGAATATAGAGAGGGGTGGACTCAGAGACATCAGACTAAACAAGACATGAATAAAGAGAGGGGTGGACTCAGAGACATCAGACTAAACAAGACATGAATAAAGAGAGGGGTGGACTCAGAGACATCAGACTAAACAAGACATGAATATAGAGAGGGGTGGACTCAGAGAAGACATCAGACTAAACAAGACATGAATATAGAGAGGGGTGGACTCAGACATCAGACTAAACAAGACATGAATAAAGAGAGGGGTGGACTCAGAGACATCAGACTAAACAAGACATGAATAAAGAGAGGGGTGGACTCAGAGACATCAGACTAAACAAGACATGAATAAAGAGAGGGGTGGACTGAGACATCAGACTAAACAAGACATGAATATAGAGAGGGGTGGACTCAGAGACATCAGACTAAACAAGACATGAATAAAGAGAGGGGTGGACTGAGACATCAGACTAAACAAGACATGAATATAGAGAGGGGTGGACTCAGAGACATCAGACTAAACAAGACATGAATGTAGAGAGGGGTGGACTCAGAGACATCAGACTAAACAAGACATGAATATAGAGAGGGGTGGACTCAGAGACATCAGACTAAACATGACATGAATATAGAGAGGGGTGGAATCAGAGACATCAGACTAAACAAGACATGAATATAGAGAGGGGTGGAATCAGAGACATCAGACTAAACAAGACATGAATAAAGAGAGGGGTGGACTGAGACATCAGACTAAACAAGACATGAATAAAGAGAGGGGTGGACTCAGAGACATCAGACTAAACAAGACATGAATATAGAGAGGGGTGGACTCAGAGACATCAGACTAAACAAGACATGAATAAAGAGAGGGGTGGACTCAGCGACATCAGACTAAACAAGACATGAATATAGAGAGGGGTGGACTCAGAGACATCAGACTAAACAAGACATGAATAAAGAGAGGGGTGGACTCAGAGACATCAGACTAAACAAGACATGAATATAGAGAGGGGTGGACTCAGAGAAGACATCAGACTAAACATGACATGAATATAGAGAGGGGTGGAATCAGAGACATCAGACTAAACAAGACATGAATAAAGAGAGGGGTGGACTCAGAGACATCAGACTAAACAAGACATGAATAAAGAGAGGGGTGGACTCAGAGAAGACATCAGACTAAACAAGACATGAATATAGAGAGGGGTGGACTGAGACTTCAGACTAAACAAGACATGAATATAGAGAGGGGTGGACTCAGAGACATCAGACTAAACAAGACATGAATAAAGAGAGGGGTGGACTGAGACATCAGACTAAACAAGACATGGATATAGAGAGGGGTGGACTCAGAGACATCAGACTAAACAAGACATGAATATAGAGAGGGGTGGACTCAGAGACATCAGACTAAACAAGACATGAATATAGAGAGGGGTGGACTCAGAGACATCAGACTAAACATGACATGAATATAGAGAGGGGTGGACTCAGAGACATCAGACTAAACAAGACATGAATATAGAGAGGGGTGGACTCAGAGACATCAGACTAAACAAGACATGAACATAGAGAGGGGTGGACTCAGAGACATCAGACTAAACAAGACATGAATATAGAGAGGGGTGGACTCAGAGACATCAGACTAAACAAGACATGAATAAAGAGAGGGGTGGACTCAGAGACATCAGACTAAACAAGACATGAATAAAGAGAGGGGTGGACTCAGAGACATCAGACTAAACAAGACATGAATAAAGAGAGGGGTGGACTCAGAGAAGACATCAGACTAAACAAGACATGAATATAGAGAGGGGTGGACTCAGAGACATCAGACTAAACAAGACATGAATAAAGAGAGGGGTGGACTCAGAGACATCAGACTAAACAAGACATGAATATAGAGAGGGGTGGACTCAGAGAAGACATCAGACTAAACATGACATGAATATAGAGAGGGGTGGAATCAGAGACATCAGACTAAACAAGACATGAATAAAGAGAGGGGTGGACTCAGAGACATCAGACTAAACAAGACATGAATATAGAGAGGGGTGGACTCAGAGACATCAGACTAAACAAGACATGAATAAAGAGAGGGGTGGACTCAGAGACATCAGACTAAACAAGACATGAATATAGAGAGGGGTGGACTCAGAGAAGACATCAGACTAAACAAGACATGAATATAGAGAGGGGTGGACTCAGAGAAGACATCAGACTAAACAAGACATTAATATAGAGAGGGGTGGACTCAGAGACATCAGACTAAACAAGACATGAATAAAGAGAGGGGTGGACTCATACATCAGACTAAACAAGACATGAATAAAGAGAGGGGTGGACTCAGAGAAGACATCAGACTAAACAAGACATGAATATAGAGAGGGTTGGACTCAGAGACATCAGACTAAACAAGACATGAATATAGAGAGGGGTGGACTCAGAGACATCAGACTAAAGAAGACATGAATAAAGAGAGGGGTGGACTCAGAGACATCAGACTAAACAAGACATGAATATAGAGAGGGGTGGACTCAGAGAAGACATCAGACTAAACAAGACATGAATATAGAGAGGGGTGGACTCAGAGAAGACATCAGACTAAACAAGACATTAATATAGAGAGGGGTGGACTCAGAGACATCAGACTAAACAAGACATGAATAAAGAGAGGGGTGGACTCATACATCAGACTAAACAAGACATGAATAAAGAGAGGGGTGGACTCAGAGAAGACATCAGACTAAACAAGACATGAATATAGAGAGGGGTGGACTCAGAGACATCAGACTAAACAAGACATGAATATAGAGAGGGGTGGACTCAGAGACATCAGACTAAAGAAGACATGAATATAGAGAGGGGTGGACTCAGAGACATCAGACTAAACAAGACATGAATATAGAGAGGGGTGGACTCAGACACATCAGACTAAACAAGACATGAATAAAGAGAGGGGTGGACTCAGAGACATCAGACTAAACAAGACATGAATAAAGAGAGGGGTGGACTCAGAGACATCAGACTAAACAAGACATGAATAAAGAGAGGGGTGGACTCAGAGACATCAGACTAAACAAGACATGAATATAGAGAGGGGTGGACTCAGAGAAGACATCAGACTAAACATGACATGAATATAGAGAGGGGTGGAATCAGAGACATCAGACTAAACAAGACATGAATAAAGAGAGGGGTGGACTCAGAGACATCAGACTAAACAAGACATGAATATAGAGAGGGGTGGACTCAGAGACATCAGACTAAACAAGACATGAATAAAGAGAGGGGTGGACTCAGAGACATCAGACTAAACAAGACATGAATATAGAGAGGGGTGGACTCAGAGACATCAGACTAAACAAGACATGAATAAAGAGAGGGGTGGACTCAGAGACATCAGACTAAACAAGACATGAATATAGAGATGGGTGGACTCAGAGACATCAGACTAAACAAGACATGAATATAGAGAGGGGTGGACTCAGAGACGACATCAGACTAAACAAGACATGAATATAGAGAGGGGTGGACTCAGAGACATCAGACTAAACAAGACATGAATATAGAGAGGGGTGGACTCAGAGACGACATCAGACTAAACAAGACATGAATAAAGAGAGGGGTGGACTCAGAGACATCAGACTAAACAAGACATGAATATAGAGAGGGGTGGACTCAGAGAAGACATCAGACTAAACAAGACATGAATATAGAGAGGGGTGGACTGAGACATCAGACTAAACAAGACATGAATATAGAGAGGGGTGGACTCAGAGAAGACATCAGACTAAACAAGACATGAATATAGAGAGGGGTGGACTGAGACATCAGACTAAACAAGACATGAATATAGAGAGGGGTGGACTCAGAGAAGACATCAGACTAAACATGACATGAATATAGAGAGGGGTGGAATCAGAGACATCAGACTAAACAAGACATGAATAAAGAGAGGGGTGGACTCAGAGACATCAGACTAAACAAGACATGAATATAGAGAGGGGTGGACTCAGAGACATCAGACTAAACAAGACATGAATAAAGAGGGGTGGACTCAGAGACATCAGACTAAACAAGACATGAATATAGAGAGGGGTGGACTCAGAGACATCAGACTAAACAAGACATGAATATAGAGAGGGGTGGACTCAGAGACATCAGACTAAACAAGACATGAATATAGAGAGGGGTGGACTCAGAGACATCAGACTAAACAAGACATGAATATAGAGAGGGGTGGACTCAGAGACGACATCAGACTAAACAAGACATGAATAAAGAGAGGGGTGGACTCAGAGACATCAGACTAAACAAGACATGAATATAGAGAGGGGTGGACTCAGAGACATCAGACTAAACAAGACATGAATAAAGAGAGGGGTGGACTCAGAGACATCAGACTAAACAAGACATGAATATAGAGAGGGGTGGACTCAGAGAAGACATCAGACTAAACATGACATGAATAAAGAGAGGGGTGGACTCAGAGACATCAGACTAAACAAGACATGAATATAGAGAGGGGTGGACTCAGAGACATCAGACTAAACAAGACATGAATATAGAGAGGGGTGGACTCAGAGACATCAGACTAAACAAGACATGAATATAGAGAGGGGTGGACTCAGAGACATCAGACTAAACAAGACATGAATATAGAGAGGGGTGGACTCAGAGACGACATCAGACTAAACAAGACATGAATAAAGAGAGGGGTGGACTCAGAGACATCAGACTAAACAAGACATGAATATAGAGAGGGGTGGACTCAGAGAAGACATCAGACTAAACAAGACATGAATATAGAGAGGGGTGGACTGAGACATCAGACTAAACAAGACATGAATATAGAGAGGGGTGGACTCAGAGACATCAGACTAAACAAGACATGAATAAAGAGAGGGGTGGACTGAGACATCAGACTAAACAAGACATGAATATAGAGAGGGGTGGACTCAGAGACATCAGACTAAACAAGACATGAATATAGAGAGGGGTGGACTCAGAGACATCAGACTAAACAAGACATGAATATAGAGAGGGGTGGACTCAGAGACATCAGACTAAACATGACATGAATATAGAGAGGGTTGTAATCAGAGACATCAGACTAAACAAGACATGAATATAGAGAGGGGTGGACTCAGAGACATCAGACTAAACAAGACATGAATATAGAGAGGGGTGGACTCAGAGACATCAGACTAAACAAGACATGAATATAGAGAGGGGTGGACTCAGAGACATCAGACTAAACAAGACATGAATAAAGAGAGGGGTGGACTCAGAGACATCAGACTAAACAAGACATGAATAAAGAGAGGGGTGGACTCAGAGACATCAGACTAAACAAGACATGAATAAAGAGAGGGGTGGACTCAGAGACATCAGACTAAACAAGACATGAATATAGAGAGGGGTGGACTCAGAGACATCAGACTAAACAAGACATGAATAAAGAGAGGGGTGGACTCAGAGACATCAGACTAAACAAGACATGAATATAGAGAGGGGTGGACTCAGAGAAGACATCAGACTAAACATGACATGAATATAGAGAGGGGTGGAATCAGAGACATCAGACTAAACAAGACATGAATAAAGAGAGGGGTGGACTCAGAGACATCAGACTAAACAAGACATGAATATAGAGAGGGGTGGACTCAGAGACATCAGACTAAACAAGACATGAATAAAGAGAGGGGTGGACTCAGAGACATCAGACTAAACAAGACATGAATATAGAGAGGGGTGGACTCAGAGAAGACATCAGACTAAACAAGACATGAATATAGAGAGGGGTGGACTCAGAGAAGACATCAGACTAAACAAGACATGAATATAGAGAGGGGTGGACTCAGAGACATCAGACTAAACAAGACATGAATAAAGAGAGGGGTGGACTCATACATCAGACTAAACAAGACATGAATAAAGAGAGGGGTGGACTCAGAGAAGACATCAGACTAAACAAGACATGAATATAGAGAGGAGTGGACTCAGAGACATCAGACTAAACAAGACATGAATATAGAGAGGGGTGGACTCAGAGACATCAGACTAAAGAAGACATGAATATAGAGAGGGGTGGACTCAGAGACATCAGACTAAACAAGACATGAATATAGAGAGGGGTGGACTCAGAGACGACATCAGACTAAACAAGACATGAATATAGAGAGGGGTGGACTCAGAGACATCAGACTAAACAAGACATGAATAAAGAGAGGGGTGGACTCAGAGACATCAGACTAAACAAGACATGAATAAAGAGAGGGGTGGACTCAGAGAAGACATCAGACTAAACAAGACATGAATAAAGAGAGGGGTGGAGTCAGAGACATCAGACTAAACAAGACATGAATAAAGAGAGGGGTGGAGTCAGAGACATCAGACTAAACAAGACATGAATATAGAGAGGGGTGGACTCAGAGACATCAGACTAAACAAGACATGAATATAGAGAGGGGTGGACTCAGAGACATCAGACTAAACAAGACATGAATAAAGAGAGGGGTGGACTCAGACATCAGACTAAACAAGACATGAATATAGAGAGGGGTGGACTCAGAGACATCAGACTAAACAAGACATGAATAAAGAGAGGGGTGGACTCAGACATCAGACTAAACAAGACATGAATAAAGAGAGGGGTGGACTCAGAGACATCAGACCTAACAAGACATGAATATAGAGAGGGGTGGACTCAGAGACATCAGACTAAACAAGACATGAATATAGAGAGGGGTGGACTCAGAGACATCAGACTAAACAAGACATGAATATAGAGAGGGGTGGACTCAGAGACATCAGACTAAACAAGACATGAATATAGAGAGGGGTGGACTCAGAGACATCAGACTAAACAAGACATGAATATAGAGAGGGGTGGACTCAGAGACATCGGACTAAACAAGACATGAATATAGAGAGGGGTGGAATCAGAGACATCAGACTAAACAAGACATGAATAAAGAGAGGGGTGGACTCAGAGACATCAGACTAAACAAGACATGAATATAGAGAGGGGTGGACTCAGAGACATCAGACTAAACAAGACATGAATAAAGAGAGTGGTGGACTCAGAGACATCAGACTAAACAAGACATGAATATAGAGAGGGGTGGACTCAGAGAAGACATCAGACTAAACAAGACATGAATATAGAGAGGGGTGGACTCAGAGAAGACATCAGACTAAACAAGACATGAATATAGAGAGGGGTGGACTCAGAGACATCAGACTAAACAAGACATGAATAAAGAGAGGGGTGGACTCATACATCAGACTAAACAAGACATGAATAAAGAGAGGGGTGGACTCAGAGAAGACATCAGACTAAACAAGGCATGAATATAGAGAGGGGTGGACTCAGAGACATCAGACTAAACAAGACATGAATATAGAGAGGGGTGGACTCAGAGACATCAGACTAAAGAAGACATGAATATAGAGAGGGGTGGACTCAGAGACATCAGACTAAACAAGACATGAATATAGAGAGGGGTGGACTCAGAGACGACATCAGACTAAACAAGACATGAATATAGAGAGGGGTGGACTCAGAGACATCAGACTAAACAAGACATGAATAAAGAGAGGGGTGGACTCAGACATCAGACTAAACAAGACATGAATAAAGAGAGGGGTGGACTCAGAGAAGACATCAGACTAAACAAGACATGAATAAAGAGAGGGGTGGAGTCAGAGACATCAGACTAAACAAGACATGAATAAAGAGAGGGGTGGAGTCAGAGACATCAGACTAAACAAGACATGAATATAGAGAGGGGTGGACTCAGAGACATCAGACTAAACAAGACATGAATATAGAGAGGGGTGGACTCAGACATCAGACTAAACAAGACATGAATAAAGAGAGGGGTGGACTCAGACATCAGACTAAACAAGACATGAATATAGAGAGGGGTGGACTCAGAGACATCAGACTAAACAAGACATGAATATAGAGAGGGGTGGACTCAGAGACATCAGACTAAACAAGACATGAATATAGAGAGGGGTGGACTCAGAGACATCAGACTAAACAAGACATGAATATAGAGAGGGGTGGACTCAGAGACATCAGACTAAACAAGACATGAATATAGAGAGGGGTGGACTCAGAGACATCAGACTAAACAAGACATGAATAAAGAGAGGGGTGGACTCAGAGACATCAGACTAAACAAGACATGAATAAAGAGAGGGGTGGACTCAGAGAAGACATCAGACTAAACAAGACATGAATATAGAGAGGGGTGGACTCAGAGAAGACATCAGACTAAACAAGACATGAATAAAGAGAGGGGTGGACTCAGAGAAGACATCAGACTAAACAAGACATGAATATAGAGAGGGGTGGACTCAGAGAAGACATCAGACTAAACAAGACATGAATATAGAGAGGGGTGGACTCAGAGATATCAGACTAAACAAGACATGAATATAGAGAGGGGTGGACTCAGAGACATCAGACTAAACAAGACATGAATAAAGAGAGGGGTGGACTCAGAGAAGACATCAGACTAAACAAGACATGAATATAGAGAGGGGTGGACTCAGAGACATCAGACTAAACAAGACATGAATATAGAGAGGGGTGGACTCAGAGACATCAGACTAAACAAGACATGAATATAGAGAGGGGTGGACTCAGAGACATCAGACTAAACAAGACATGAATATAGAGAGGGGTGGACTCAGAGACATCAGACTAAACAAGACATGAATAAAGAGAGGGGTGGACTCAGACATCAGACTAAACAAGACATGAATAAAGAGAGGGGTGGACTCAGACATCAGACTAAACAAGACATGAATAAAGAGAGGGGTGGACTCAGACATCAGACTAAACAAGACATGAATAAAGAGAGGGGTGGACTCAGAGAAGACATCAGACTAAACAAGACATGAATATAGAGATGGGTGGACTCAGACATCAGACTAAACAAGACATGAATAAAGAGAGGGGTGGACTCAGACATCAGACTAAACAAGACATGAATATAGAGAGGGGTGGACTCAGAGACATCAGACTAAACAAGACATGAATATAGAGAGGGGTGGACTCAGAGAAGACATCAGACTAAACAAGACATGAATATAGAGAGGGGTGGACTCAGAGAAGACATCAGACTAAACAAGACATGAATATAGAGAGGGGTGGACTCAGAGACATCAGACTAAACAAGACATGAATAAAGAGAGGGGTGGACTCATACATCAGACTAAACAAGACATGAATAAAGAGAGGGGTGGACTCAGAGAAGACATCAGACTAAACAAGACATGAATATAGAGAGGAGTGGACTCAGAGACATCAGACTAAACAAGACATGAATATAGAGAGGGGTGGACTCAGAGACATCAGACTAAAGAAGACATGAATATAGAGAGGGGTGGACTCAGAGACATCAGACTAAACAAGACATGAATATAGAGAGGGGTGGACTCAGAGACGACATCAGACTAAACAAGACATGAATATAGAGAGGGGTGGACTCAGAGACATCAGACTAAACAAGACATGAATAAAGAGAGGGGTGGACTCAGAGACATCAGACTAAACAAGACATGAATAAAGAGAGGGGTGGACTCAGAGAAGACATCAGACTAAACAAGACATGAATAAAGAGAGGGGTGGAGTCAGAGACATCAGACTAAACAAGACATGAATAAAGAGAGGGGTGGAGTCAGAGACATCAGACTAAACAAGACATGAATATAGAGAGGGGTGGACTCAGAGACATCAGACTAAACAAGACATGAATATAGAGAGGGGTGGACTCAGAGACATCAGACTAAACAAGACATGAATAAAGAGAGGGGTGGACTCAGACATCAGACTAAACAAGACATGAATATAGAGAGGGGTGGACTCAGAGACATCAGACTAAACAAGACATGAATAAAGAGAGGGGTGGACTCAGACATCAGACTAAACAAGACATGAATAAAGAGAGGGGTGGACTCAGAGACATCAGACCTAACAAGACATGAATATAGAGAGGGGTGGACTCAGAGACATCAGACTAAACAAGACATGAATATAGAGAGGGGTGGACTCAGAGACATCAGACTAAACAAGACATGAATATAGAGAGGGGTGGACTCAGAGACATCAGACTAAACAAGACATGAATATAGAGAGGGGTGGACTCAGAGACATCAGACTAAACAAGACATGAATATAGAGAGGGGTGGACTCAGAGACATCGGACTAAACAAGACATGAATATAGAGAGGGGTGGAATCAGAGACATCAGACTAAACAAGACATGAATAAAGAGAGGGGTGGACTCAGAGACATCAGACTAAACAAGACATGAATATAGAGAGGGGTGGACTCAGAGACATCAGACTAAACAAGACATGAATAAAGAGAGTGGTGGACTCAGAGACATCAGACTAAACAAGACATGAATATAGAGAGGGGTGGACTCAGAGAAGACATCAGACTAAACAAGACATGAATATAGAGAGGGGTGGACTCAGAGAAGACATCAGACTAAACAAGACATGAATATAGAGAGGGGTGGACTCAGAGACATCAGACTAAACAAGACATGAATAAAGAGAGGGGTGGACTCATACATCAGACTAAACAAGACATGAATAAAGAGAGGGGTGGACTCAGAGAAGACATCAGACTAAACAAGACATGAATATAGAGAGGGGTGGACTCAGAGACATCAGACTAAACAAGACATGAATATAGAGAGGGGTGGACTCAGAGACATCAGACTAAAGAAGACATGAATATAGAGAGGGGTGGACTCAGAGACATCAGACTAAACAAGACATGAATATAGAGAGGGGTGGACTCAGAGACGACATCAGACTAAACAAGACATGAATATAGAGAGGGGTGGACTCAGAGACATCAGACTAAACAAGACATGAATAAAGAGAGGGGTGGACTCAGAGACATCAGACTAAACAAGACATGAATAAAGAGAGGGGTGGACTCAGAGAAGACATCAGACTAAACAAGACATGAATAAAGAGAGGGGTGGAGTCAGAGACATCAGACTAAACAAGACATGAATAAAGAGAGGGGTGGAGTCAGAGACATCAGACTAAACAAGACATGAATATAGAGAGGGGTGGACTCAGAGACATCAGACTAAACAAGACATGAATAAAGAGAGGGGTGGACTCAGACATCAGACTAAACAAGACATGAATAAAGAGAGGGGTGGACTCAGAGACATCAGACCTAACAAGACATGAATATAGAGAGGGGTGGACTCAGAGACATCAGACTAAACAAGACATGAATATAGAGAGGGGTGGACTCAGAGACATCAGACTAAACAAGACATGAATATAGAGAGGGGTGGACTCAGAGACATCAGACTAAACAAGACATGAATATAGAGAGGGGTGGACTCAGAGACATCAGACTAAACAAGACATGAATATAGAGAGGGGTGGACTCAGAGACATCGGACTAAACAAGACATGAATATAGAGAGGGGTGGAATCAGAGACATCAGACTAAACAAGACATGAATAAAGAGAGGGGTGGACTCAGAGACATCAGACTAAACAAGACATGAATATAGAGAGGGGTGGACTCAGAGACATCAGACTAAACAAGACATGAATAAAGAGAGTGGTGGACTCAGAGACATCAGACTAAACAAGACATGAATATAGAGAGGGGTGGACTCAGAGAAGACATCAGACTAAACAAGACATGAATATAGAGAGGGGTGGACTCAGAGAAGACATCAGACTAAACAAGACATGAATATAGAGAGGGGTGGACTCAGAGACATCAGACTAAACAAGACATGAATAAAGAGAGGGGTGGACTCATACATCAGACTAAACAAGACATGAATAAAGAGAGGGGTGGACTCAGAGAAGACATCAGACTAAACAAGACATGAATATAGAGAGGGGTGGACTCAGAGACATCAGACTAAACAAGACATGAATATAGAGAGGGGTGGACTCAGAGACATCAGACTAAAGAAGACATGAATATAGAGAGGGGTGGACTCAGAGACATCAGACTAAACAAGACATGAATATAGAGAGGGGTGGACTCAGAGACGACATCAGACTAAACAAGACATGAATATAGAGAGGGGTGGACTCAGAGACATCAGACTAAACAAGACATGAATAAAGAGAGGGGTGGACTCAGAGACATCAGACTAAACAAGACATGAATAAAGAGAGGGGTGGACTCAGAGAAGACATCAGACTAAACAAGACATGAATAAAGAGAGGGGTGGAGTCAGATACATCAGACTAAACAAGACATGAATAAAGAGAGGGGTGGAGTCAGAGACATCAGACTAAACAAGACATGAATATAGAGAGGGGTGGACTCAGAGACATCAGACTAAACAAGACATGAATATAGAGAGGGGTGGACTCAGACATCAGACTAAACAAGACATGAATAAAGAGAGGGGTGGACTCAGACATCAGACTAAACAAGACATGAATATAGAGAGGGGTGGACTCAGAGACATCAGACTAAACAAGACATGAATATAGAGAGGGGTGGACTCAGAGACATCAGACTAAACAAGACATGAATAAAGAGAGGGGTGGACTCAGAGAAGACATCAGACTAAACAAGACATGAATAAAGAGAGGGGTGGAGTCAGAGACATCAGACTAAACAAGACATGAATAAAGAGAGGGGTGGAGTCAGAGACATCAGACTAAACAAGACATGAATATAGAGAGGGGTGGACTCAGAGACATCAGACTAAACAAGACATGAATAAAGAGAGGGGTGGACTCAGACATCAGACTAAACAAGACATGAATAAAGAGAGGGGTGGACTCAGAGACATCAGACCTAACAAGACATGAATATAGAGAGGGGTGGACTCAGAGACATCAGACTAAACAAGACATGAATATAGAGAGGGGTGGACTCAGAGACATCAGACTAAACAAGACATGAATATAGAGAGGGGTGGACTCAGAGACATCAGACTAAACAAGACATGAATATAGAGAGGGGTGGACTCAGAGAAGACATCAGACTAAACAAGACATGAATATAGAGAGGGGTGGACTCAGAGACATCGGACTAAACAAGACATGAATATAGAGAGGGGTGGAATCAGAGACATCAGACTAAACAAGACATGAATAAAGAGAGGGGTGGACTCAGAGACATCAGACTAAACAAGACATGAATATAGAGAGGGGTGGACTCAGAGACATCAGACTAAACAAGACATGAATAAAGAGAGTGGTGGACTCAGAGACATCAGACTAAACAAGACATGAATATAGAGAGGGGTGGACTCAGAGAAGACATCAGACTAAACAAGACATGAATATAGAGAGGGGTGGACTCAGAGAAGACATCAGACTAAACAAGACATGAATATAGAGAGGGGTGGACTCAGAGACATCAGACTAAACAAGACATGAATAAAGAGAGGGGTGGACTCATACATCAGACTAAACAAGACATGAATAAAGAGAGGGGTGGACTCAGAGAAGACATCAGACTAAACAAGACATGAATATAGAGAGGGGTGGACTCAGAGACATCAGACTAAACAAGACATGAATATAGAGAGGGGTGGACTCAGAGACATCAGACTAAAGAAGACATGAATATAGAGAGGGGTGGACTCAGAGACATCAGACTAAACAAGACATGAATATAGAGAGGGGTGGACTCAGAGACGACATCAGACTAAACAAGACATGAATATAGAGAGGGGTGGACTCAGAGACATCAGACTAAACAAGACATGAATAAAGAGAGGGGTGGACTCAGAGACATCAGACTAAACAAGACATGAATAAAGAGAGGGGTGGACTCAGAGAAGACATCAGACTAAACAAGACATGAATAAAGAGAGGGGTGGAGTCAGAGACATCAGACTAAACAAGACATGAATAAAGAGAGGGGTGGAGTCAGAGACATCAGACTAAACAAGACATGAATATAGAGAGGGGTGGACTCAGAGACATCAGACTAAACAAGACATGAATATAGAGAGGGGTGGACTCAGACATCAGACTAAACAAGACATGAATAAAGAGAGGGGTGGACTCAGACATCAGACTAAACAAGACATGAATATAGAGAGGGGTGGACTCAGAGACATCAGACTAAACAAGACATGAATATAGAGAGGGGTGGACTCAGAGACATCAGACTAAACAAGACATGAATATAGAGAGGGGTGGACTCAGAGACATCAGACTAAACAAGACATGAATATAGAGAGGGGTGGACTCAGAGACATCAGACTAAACAAGACATGAATATAGAGAGGGGTGGACTCAGAGACATCAGACTAAACAAGACATGAATATAGAGAGGGGTGGACTCAGAGACATCATACTAAACAAGACATGAATATAGAGAGGGGTGGACTCAGAGACATCAGACTAAACAAGACATGAATATAGAGAGGGGTGGACTCAGAGACATCAGACTAAACAAGACATGAATAAAGAGAGGGGTGGACTCAGAGACATCAGACTAAACAAGACATGAATAAAGAGAGGGGTGGACTCAGAGAAGACATCAGACTAAACAAGACATGAATATAGAGAGGGGTGGACTCAGAGAAGACATCAGACTAAACAAGACATGAATAAAGAGAGGGGTGGACTCAGAGAAGACATCAGACTAAACAAGACATGAATATAGAGAGGGGTGGACTCAGAGAAGACATCAGACTAAACAAGACATGAATATAGAGAGGGGTGGACTCAGAGATATCAGACTAAACAAGACATGAATATAGAGAGGGGTGGACTCAGAGACATCAGACTAAACAAGACATGAATAAAGAGAGGGGTGGACTCAGAGAAGACATCAGACTAAACAAGACATGAATATAGAGAGGGGTGGACTCAGAGACATCAGACTAAACAAGACATGAATATAGAGAGGGGTGGACTCAGAGACATCAGACTAAACAAGACATGAATATAGAGAGGGGTGGACTCAGAGACATCAGACTAAACAAGACATGAATATAGAGAGGGGTGGACTCAGAGACATCAGACTAAACAAGACATGAATAAAGAGAGGGGTGGACTCAGACATCAGACTAAACAAGACATGAATAAAGAGAGGGGTGGACTCAGACATCAGACTAAACAAGACATGAATAAAGAGAGGGGTGGACTCAGACATCAGACTAAACAAGACATGAATAAAGAGAGGGGTGGACTCAGAGAAGACATCAGACTAAACAAGACATGAATATAGAGATGGGTGGACTCAGACATCAGACTAAACAAGACATGAATAAAGAGAGGGGTGGACTCAGACATCAGACTAAACAAGACATGAATATAGAGAGGGGTGGACTCAGAGACATCAGACTAAACAAGACATGAATATAGAGAGGGGTGGACTCAGAGAAGACATCAGACTAAACAAGACATGAATATAGAGAGGGGTGGACTCAGAGAAGACATCAGACTAAACAAGACATGAATATAGAGAGGGGTGGACTCAGAGACATCAGACTAAACAAGACATGAATAAAGAGAGGGGTGGACTCATACATCAGACTAAACAAGACATGAATAAAGAGAGGGGTGGACTCAGAGAAGACATCAGACTAAACAAGACATGAATATAGAGAGGAGTGGACTCAGAGACATCAGACTAAACAAGACATGAATATAGAGAGGGGTGGACTCAGAGACATCAGACTAAAGAAGACATGAATATAGAGAGGGGTGGACTCAGAGACATCAGACTAAACAAGACATGAATATAGAGAGGGGTGGACTCAGAGACGACATCAGACTAAACAAGACATGAATATAGAGAGGGGTGGACTCAGAGACATCAGACTAAACAAGACATGAATAAAGAGAGGGGTGGACTCAGAGACATCAGACTAAACAAGACATGAATAAAGAGAGGGGTGGACTCAGAGAAGACATCAGACTAAACAAGACATGAATAAAGAGAGGGGTGGAGTCAGAGACATCAGACTAAACAAGACATGAATAAAGAGAGGGGTGGAGTCAGAGACATCAGACTAAACAAGACATGAATATAGAGAGGGGTGGACTCAGAGACATCAGACTAAACAAGACATGAATATAGAGAGGGGTGGACTCAGAGACATCAGACTAAACAAGACATGAATAAAGAGAGGGGTGGACTCAGACATCAGACTAAACAAGACATGAATATAGAGAGGGGTGGACTCAGAGACATCAGACTAAACAAGACATGAATAAAGAGAGGGGTGGACTCAGACATCAGACTAAACAAGACATGAATAAAGAGAGGGGTGGACTCAGAGACATCAGACCTAACAAGACATGAATATAGAGAGGGGTGGACTCAGAGACATCAGACTAAACAAGACATGAATATAGAGAGGGGTGGACTCAGAGACATCAGACTAAACAAGACATGAATATAGAGAGGGGTGGACTCAGAGACATCAGACTAAACAAGACATGAATATAGAGAGGGGTGGACTCAGAGACATCAGACTAAACAAGACATGAATATAGAGAGGGGTGGACGCAGAGACATCGGACTAAACAAGACATGAATATAGAGAGGGGTGGAATCAGAGACATCAGACTAAACAAGACATGAATAAAGAGAGGGGTGGACTCAGAGACATCAGACTAAACAAGACATGAATATAGAGAGGGGTGGACTCAGAGACATCAGACTAAACAAGACATGAATAAAGAGAGTGGTGGACTCAGAGACATCAGACTAAACAAGACATGAATATAGAGAGGGGTGGACTCAGAGAAGACATCAGACTAAACAAGACATGAATATAGAGAGGGGTGGACTCAGAGAAGACATCAGACTAAACAAGACATGAATATAGAGAGGGGTGGACTCAGAGACATCAGACTAAACAAGACATGAATAAAGAGAGGGGTGGACTCATACATCAGACTAAACAAGACATGAATAAAGAGAGGGGTGGACTCAGAGAAGACATCAGACTAAACAAGACATGAATATAGAGAGGGGTGGACTCAGAGACATCAGACTAAACAAGACATGAATATAGAGAGGGGTGGACTCAGAGACATCAGACTAAAGAAGACATGAATATAGAGAGGGGTGGACTCAGAGACATCAGACTAAACAAGACATGAATATAGAGAGGGGTGGACTCAGAGACGACATCAGACTAAACAAGACATGAATATAGAGAGGGGTAGACTCAGAGACATCAGACTAAACAAGACATGAATAAAGAGAGGGGTGGACTCAGAGACATCAGACTAAACAAGACATGAATAAAGAGAGGGGTGGACTCAGAGAAGACATCAGACTAAACAAGACATGAATAAAGAGAGGGGTGGAGTCAGAGACATCAGACTAAACAAGACATGAATAAAGAGAGGGGTGGAGTCAGAGACATCAGACTAAACAAGACATGAATATAGAGAGGGGTGGACTCAGAGACATCAGACTAAACAAGACATGAATAAAGAGAGGGGTGGACTCAGACATCAGACTAAACAAGACATGAATAAAGAGAGGGGTGGACTCAGACATCAGACTAAACAAGACATGAATATAGAGAGGGGTGGACTCAGAGACATCAGACTAAACAAGACATGAATATAGAGAGGGGTGGACTCAGAGACATCAGACTAAACAAGACATGAATATAGAGAGGGGTGGACTCAGAGACATCAGACTAAACAAGACATGAATATAGAGAGGGGTGGACTCAGAGACATCAGACTAAACAAGACATGAATATAGAGAGGGGTGGACTCAGAGACATCAGACTAAACAAGACATGAATATAGAGAGGGGTGGACTCAGAGACATCAGACTAAACAAGACATGAATATAGAGAGGGGTGGACTCAGAGACATCAGACTAAACAAGACATGAATAAAGAGAGGGGTGGACTCAGAGACATCAGACTAAACAAGACATGAATAAAGAGAGGGGTGGACTCAGAGAAGACATCAGACTAAACAAGACATGAATATAGAGAGGGGTGGACTCAGAGAAGACATCAGACTAAACAAGACATGAATAAAGAGAGGGGTGGACTCAGAGAAGACATCAGACTAAACAAGACATGAATATAGAGAGGGGTGGACTCAGAGAAGACATCAGACTAAACAAGACATGAATATAGAGAGGGGTGGACTCAGAGATATCAGACTAAACAAGACATGAATATAGAGAGGGGTGGACTCAGAGACATCAGACTAAACAAGACATGAATAAAGAGAGGGGTGGACTCAGAGAAGACATCAGACTAAACAAGACATGAATATAGAGAGGGGTGGACTCAGAGACATCAGACTAAACAAGACATGAATATAGAGAGGGGTGGACTCAGAGACATCAGACTAAACAAGACATGAATATAGAGAGGGGTGGACTCAGAGACATCAGACTAAACAAGACATGAATATAGAGAGGGGTGGACTCAGAGACATCAGACTAAACAAGACATGAATAAAGAGAGGGGTGGACTCAGACATCAGACTAAACAAGACATGAATAAAGAGAGGGGTGGACTCAGACATCAGACTAAACAAGACATGAATAAAGAGAGGGGTGGACTCAGACATCAGACTAAACAAGACATGAATAAAGAGAGGGGTGGACTCAGAGAAGACATCAGACTAAACAAGACATGAATATAGAGAGGGGTGGACTCAGACATCAGACTAAACAAGACATGAATAAAGAGAGGGGTGGACTCAGACATCAGACTAAACAAGACATGAATAAAGAGAGGGGTGGACTCAGAGACATCAGAATAAAGTCAAAGTCCAGACCTAATATTGAGATGTTGTAGCTTGACTTGAAACCAGCAGTTGAAAACCCACAAATGTCGCTGAGTTAGTAGTTCTGCATTAGTGGGCCAGAATTCCTCCACAGAGACGTGAACAACTACATGAAGCGTTTGGTTGCGGTCATTGCAGTTAAAGGTGGAAATTACTTTTTCACATTTGGGGCATTTGGGTGTTGCATTACTTTGTTAATTAAATAAATAAAATAAGTATAGTTTTTTTTTTTTACTCAGGTTCTCTTTATCAAATATTAGGTTTTGGTTGAAGATCTGATAACAATCAGTATCAAATACTTTCCCAGCCAGTGATCTCTGTTTTATCTTGTATCTCAGCCAGTGATCTCTGTTTTATCTTGTATCTGTGTAGGTGCTGTATCTCAGCCAGTGATCTCTGTTTTATCTTGTATCTGTAGGTGCTGTATCTCAGCCAGTGATCTCTGTTTTATCTTGTATCTGTGTAGGTGCTGTATCTCAGCCAGTGATCTCTGTTTTATCTTGTATCTGTGTAGGTGCTGTATCTCAGCCAGTGATCTCTGTTTTATCTTGTATCTGTAGGTGCTGTATCTCAGCCAGTGATCTCTGTTTTATCTTGTATCTGTGTAGGTGCTGTATCTCAGCCAGTGATCTCTGTTTTATCTTGTATCTGTGTAGGTGCTGTATCTCAGCCAGTGATCTCTGTTTTATCTTGTATCTCAGCCAGTGATCTCTGTTTTATCTTGTATCTCAGCCAGTTATCTCTGGTTTATCTTGTATCTGTGTAGGTGCTGTATCTCAGCCAGTGATCTCTGTTTTATCTTGTATCTGTAGGTGCTGTATCTCAGCCAGTGATCTCTGTTTTATCTTGTATCTGTGTAGGAGCTATATCTCAGCCAGTGATCTCTGTTTTATCTTGTATCTGAGTAGGTGATGTATCTCAGCCAGTGATCTCTGTTTTATCTTGTATCTGTGTAGGTGCTGTATCTCAGCCAGTGATCTCTGTTTTATCTTGTATCTGTGTAGGTGCTGTATCTCAGCCAGTGATCTCTGTTTTATCTTGTATCTGTGTAGGTGCTGTATCTCAGCCAGAGATCTCTGTTTTATCTTGTATCTCAGCCAGTGATCTCTGTTTTATCTTGTATCTGTGTAGGTGCTGTACCTCAGCCAGTGATCTCTGGTTTATCTTGTATCTGTGTAGGTGCTGTATCTCAGCCAGTGATCTCTGTTTTATCTTGTATCTCAGCCAGTGATCTCTGTTTTATCTTGTATCTGTGTAGGTGCTGTATCTCAGCCAGTGATCTCTGTTTTATCTTGTATCTGTGTAGGTGCTGTATCTCAGCCAGTGATCTCTGTTTTATCTTGTATCTGTAGGTGCTGTATCTCAGCCAGTGATCTCTGTTTTATCTTGTATCTGTGTAGGTGCTGTATCTCAGCCAGTGATCTCTGTTTCATCTTGTATCTGTAGGTGCTGTATCTCAGCCAGTGATCTCTGTTTTATCTTGTATCTATCTCAGCCAGTGATCTCTGGTTTATCTTGTATCTGTGTAGGTGCTGTATCTCAGCCAGTGATCTCTGTTTTATCTTGTATCTGTAGGTGCTGTATCTCAGCCAGTGATCTCTGTTTTATCTTGTATCTCAGCCAGTGATCTCTGTTTTATCTTGTATCTGTAGGTGCTGTATCTCAGCCAGTGATCTCTGTTTATCTTGTATCTGTGTAGGTGCTGTATTTCAGCCAGTGATCTCTGTTTATCTTGTATCTGTGTAGGTGCTGTATCTCAGCCAGTGATCTCTGTTTTATCGTGTATCTGTAGGTGCTGTACCTCAGCCAGTGATCTCTGTTTTATCGTGTATCTGTAGGTGCTGTATCTCAGCCAGTGATCTGTTTGATCTTGTATCTGTGTAGGTGCTGTATCTCAGCCAGTGATCTTTTTTATCTTGTATCTGTGTAGGTGCTGTATCTCAGCCAGTGATCTCTGTTTTATCTTGTATCTGTGTAGGTGCTGTATCTCAGCTAGTGATCTCTGTTTTATCTTGTATCTCAGCCAGTGATCTCTGTTTTATCTTGTATCTGTGTAGGTGCTGTATCTCAGTCAGTGATCTCTGTTTTATCTTGTATCTGTGTAGGTGCTGTATCTGTCAGTGATCTCTGTTTTATCTTGTATCTCAGCCAGTGATCTCTGTTTTATATTGTATCTCAGCCAGTGATCTCTGTTTTATCTTGTATCTCTGTAGGTGCTGTATCTCAGCCAGTGATCTCTGTTTTATCTTGTATCTGTAGGTGCTGTATCTCAGCCAGTGATCTCTGTTTTATCTTGTATCTGTGTAGGTGCTGTATCTCAGCCAGTGATCTCTGTTTTATCTTGTATCTGTAGGTGCTGTATCTCAGCCAGTGATCTCTATTGATGGAACTAAAGGCTGGGGGGTGGTCCTGAAGTGTGAGTCTGGAGGCTGGTATCCTAAACCTGAGATGGAGTGGCTGGACAGTTCTGGAACCATCCTCCCTGCTTATGGACCTCCAGAGAGACACAGGGACTCAGAGGACCGCTACACTGTGAGACAACATGTCACCGTGAACCAGACTGACACCAACAGGTTCACCTGTAGAGTTAATCAGACGGAGATCAACCACCTGAAGGAGACAGAGATTCATGTCCCAGGTGAGGTCTTCATTGGTTAACCCAAATACCTGAGACCCCTAGTTAGTTAGACTAGTTAGTGGAGGACGGTTTCCTAGGGGATGACCTTATTGGTCTGTTTTCAGTAGTATTTATAAATGATGCTTTACTTCCTGTACAGTATATATGTACTGTTGTAATGGTTTGACATGACTTCTCTGTTTCAGATGACGTGTTTCCTAAATCACAAGTAGGGTTGATTGTTGGTCTGTCAATACTAGCTGTTGTGGTTCTTGCTGCTTCAGCTGGTGTCTACAAGTGGAGAAAAGATATTGAAGGTGAGTTTAACCTTGATCTCTGACTGGTCCTTGATGGTTATATTACTGTATTAGATCAGGATATAACTAGGAATGACCCATATACTGTCCATTAGACTCTATTCATTTATACCAGGTTACCTTCAGACCAGTCCTGTATTAGATCAGGATATAACTAGGAATGACCCATATACTGTCCATTAGACTCTATTCATTTATACCAGGTTACCTTCAGACCAGTCCTGTATTAGATCAGGATATAACTAGTAATGACCCATATACTGTCTATTAGACTCTATTCATTTATACCAGGTTACCTTCAGACCAGTCCTGTATTAGATCAGGATATAACTAGGAATGACCCATATACTGTCCATTAGACTCTATTCATTTATACCAGGTTACCTTCAGACCAGTCCTGTATTAGATCAGGATATAACTAGGAATGACCCATATACTGTCCATTAGACTCTATTCATTTATACCAGGTTACCTTCAGACCAGTCCTGTATTAGATCAGGATATAACTAGTAATGACCCATATACTGTCCATTAGACTCTATTCATTTATACCAGGTTACCTTCAGACCAGTCCTGTATTAGATCAGGATATAACTAGGAATAACCCATATACTGTCCATTAGACTCTATTCATTTATACCAGGTTACCTTCAGACCAGTCCTGTATTAGATCAGGATATAACTAGGAATAACCCATATACTGTCCATTAGACTCTATTCATTTATACCAGGTTACCTTCAGACCAGTCCTGTATTAGATCAGGATATAACTAGGAATGACCCATATACTGTCCATTAGACTCTATTCATTTATACCAGGTTACCTTCAGACCAGTCCTGTATTAGATCAGGATATAACTAGGAATGACCCATATACTGTCCATTAGACTCTATTCATTTATACCAGGTTACCTTCAGACCAGTCCTGTATTAGATCAGGATATAACTAGGAATGACCCATATACTGTCCATTAGACTCTATTCATTTATACCAGGTTACCTTCAGACCAGACCTGTATTAGATCAGGATATAACTAGGAATGACCCATATACTGTCCATTAGACTCTATTCATTTATACCAGGTTACCTTCAGACCAGTCCTGTATTAGATCAGGATATAACTAGGAATGACCCATATACTGTCCATTAGACTCTATTCATTTATACCAGGTTACCTTCAGAACAGTCCTGTATTAGATCAGGATATAACTAGGAATGACCCATATACTGTCCATTAGACTCTATTAATTTATACCAGGTTACCTTCAGACCAGTCCTGTATTAGATCAGGATATAACTAGGAATGACCCATATACTGTCCATTAGACCCTATTCATTTATACCAGGTTACCTTCAGACCAGTCCTGTATTAGATCAGGATATAACTAGGAATGACCCATATACTGTCCATTAGACTCTATTCATTTATACCAGGTTACCTTCAGACCAGTCCTGTATTAGATCAGGATATAACTAGGAATGACCCATATACTGTCCATTAGACTCTATTCATTTATACCAGGTTACCTTCAGACCAGTCCTGTATTAGATCAGGATATAACTAGGAATGACCCATATACTGTCCATTAGACTCTATTCATTTATACCAGGTTACCTTCAGACCAGTCCTGTATTAGATCAGGATACAACTAGTAATGACCCATATACTGTCTATTAGACTCTATTCATTTATACCAGGTTACCTTCAGACCAGTCCTGTATTAGATCAGGATATAACTAGTAATGACCCATATACTGTCCATTAGACTCTATTCATTTATACCAGGTTACCTTCAGACCAGTCCTGTATTAGATCAGGATATAACTAGGAATGACCCATATACTGTCCATTAGACTCTATTCATTTATACCAGGTTACCTTCAGACCAGTCCTGTATTAGATCAGGATATAACTAGGAATGACCCATATACTGTCCATTAGACTCTATTCATTTATACCAGGTTACCTTCAGACCAGTCCTGTATTAGATCAGGATATAACTAGGAATGACCCATATACAGTCCATTAGACTCTATTCATTTATACTGTCTAGGAATTAGCAGTTTTTTCATTTTATAAATTTGTACATTTGTTTGTTTTCTTTTGTCTAAACAGAAGTAAGCAAGAAGGCGATTAAACGATTGATAGAACAAGGTAAGTGGGCTTCTAATTGATTATAATTTAATCACAGACCTCATGGTTTATTACTATACTACTGATGGGTCAACTGTTAATCACAGACCTCATGGTTTATTACTATAATACTGATGGGTCAACTGTTAATCACAGACCACATGGTTTATTACTATAATACTGATGGGTCAACTGTTAATCACAGACCTCATGGTTTATTACTATAATACTGATGGGTCAACTGTTAATCACAGACCTCGTGGTTTATTACTATAATACTGATGGGTCAACTGTTAATCACAGACCTCATGGTTTATTACTATAATACTGATGGGTCAACTGTTAATCACAGACCTCATGGTTTATTACTATAATACTGACGGGTCAACTGTTAATCACAGACCTCATGGTTTATTACTATAATACTGATGGGTCAACTGTTAATCACAGACCTCATGGTTTATTACTATAATACTGATGGGTCAACTGTTAATCACAGACCTCATGGTTTATTACTATAATACTGATGGGTCGACTGTTAATCACAGACCTCATGGGTTATTACTATAATACTGCTGGGTCAACTGGTTATACTGATTTAATTTATTTATAATTATAATAAATTATAAATAATTTAAAAACTACAATAATACAACCAGAAAACATATTAATGAATATTGATTTTGTTTCCTTTTGTCTACAGTGAAGGACTTTAAATTGGCACAGAAAATGAAACGTAAGTAGTATATAACTCTACATCTAACCTGACTAGTAATGTCCTCTACAGTATATAACTCTACATCTAACCTGACTAGTAATGTCCTCTTGTTCTACAGTATATAACTCTACATCTAACCTGACTAGTAATGTCCTCTTGTTCTACAGTATATAACTCTACATCTAACCTGACTAGTAATGTCCTCTACAGTATATAACTCTACATCTAACCTGACTAGTAATGTCCTCTTGTTCTACAGTATATAACTCTACATCTAACCTGACTAGTAATGTCCTCTACAGTATATAACTCTACATCTAACCTGACTAGTAATGTCCTCTACAGTATATAACTCTACATCTAACCTGACTAGTAATGTCCTCTTGTTCTACAGTATATAACTCTACATCTAACCTGACTAGTAATGTCCTCTTGTTCTACAGTATATAACTCTACATCTAACCTGACTAGTAATGTCCTCTACAGTATATAACTCTACATCTAACCTGACTAGTAATGTCCTCTACAGTATATAACTCTACATCTAACCTGACTAGTAATGTCCTCTACAGTATATAACTCTACATCTAACCTGACTAATAATGTCCTCTTGTTCTACAGTATATACCTCTACATCTAACCTGACTAGTAATGTCCTCTACAGTATATAACTCTACATCTAACCTGACTAGTAATGTCCTCTTGTTCTACAGTATATAACTCTACATCTAACCTGACTAGTAATGTCCTCTACAGTATATAACTCTACATCTAACCTGACTAGTAATGTCCTCTACAGTATATAACTCTACATCTAACCTGACTAGTAATGTCCTCTACAGTATATAACTCTACATCTAACCTGACTAGTAATGTCCTCTTGTTCTACAGTATATAACTCTACATCTAACCCGACTAGTAACGTCCTCTTGTTCTACAGTATATAACTCTACATCTAACCTGACTAGTAATGTCCTCTTGTTCTACAGTATATACCTCTACATCTAACCTGACTAGTAATGTCCTCTACAGTATATAACTCTACATCTAACCTGACTAGTAATGTCCTCTTGTTCTACAATATATAACTCTACATCTAACCTGAGTAGTAATGTCCTCTACAGTATATAACTCTACATCTAACCTGACTAGTAATGTCCTCTTGTTCTACAGTATATAACTCTACATCTAACCTGACTAGTAATGTCCTCTACAGTATATAACTCTACATCTAACCTGACTAGTAATGTCCTCTTGTTCTACAGTATATAACTCTACATCTAACCTGACTAGTAATGTCCTCTACAGTATATACCTCTACATCTAACCTGACTAGTAATGTCCTCCTGTTCTACAGTATATAACTCTACATCTAACCTGACTAGTAATGTCCTCTACAGTATATAACTCTACATCTAACCTGACTAGTAATGTCCTCTACAGTATATAACTCTACATCTAACCTGACTAGTAATGTCCTCTTGTTCTACAGTATATAACTCTACATCTAACCTGACTAGTAATGTCCTCTACAGTATATAACTCTACATCTAACCTGACTAGTAATGTCCTCTACAGTATATAACTCCACATCTAACCTGACTAGTAATGTCCTCTTGTTCTACAGTATATAACTCTACATCTAACCTGACTAGTAATGTCCTCTTGTTCTACAGTATATACCTCTACATCTAACCTGACTAGTAATGTCCTCTACAGTATATAACTCTACATCTAACCTGACTAGTAATATCCTCTACAGTATAACTTACCTGGTAAAATAACGGTAAAATAAATAAATAAATAAATAAAAATATACCTCTACATCTAACCTGACTAGTAATGTCCTCTACAGTATATACCTCTACATCTAACCTGACTAGTAATGTCCTCTACAGTTTATAACTCTACATCTAACCTGACTAGTAATGTCCTCTACAGTATATACCTCTACATCTAACCTGACTAGTAATGTCCTCTACAGTTTATAACTCTACATCTAACCTGACTAGTAATGTCCTCTTGTTCTACAGTATATAACTCTACATCTAACCTGACTAGTAATGTCCTCTACAGTATATAACTCTACATCTAACCTGACTAGTAATGTCCTCTTGTTCTACAGTATATAACTCTACATCTAACCTGACTAGTAATGTCCTCTACAGTATATAACTCTACATCTAACCTGACTAGTAATGTCCTCTACAGTATATAACTCTACATCTAACCTGACTAGTAATGTCCTCTTGTTCTACAGTATATAACTCTACATCTAACCTGACTAGTAATGTCCTCTACAGTATATAACTCTACATCTAACCTGACTAGTAATGTCCTCTTGTTCTACAGTATATAACTCTACATCTAACCTGACTAGTAATGTCCTCTACAGTATATAACTCTACATCTAACCTGACTAGTAATGTCCTCTACAGTATATAACTCTACATCTAACCTGACTAGTAATGTCCTCTACAGTATATAACTCTACATCTAACCTGACTAGTAATGTCCTCTTGTTCTACAGTATATAACTCTACATCTAACCTGACTAGTAATGTCCTCTACAGTATATAACTCTACATCTAACCTGACTAGTAATGTCCTCTACAGTATATAACTCTACATCTAACCTGACTAGTAATGTCCTCTTGTTCTACAGTATATAACTCTACATCTAACCTGACTAGTAATGTCCTCTTGTTCTACAGTATATAACTCTACATCTAACCTGACTAGTAATGTCCTCTACAGTATATAACTCTACATCTAACCTGACTAGTAATGTCCTCTACAGTATATAACTCTACATCTAACCTGACTAGTAATGTCCTCTACAGTATATAACTCTACATCTAACCTGACTAGTAATGTCCTCTACAGTATATAACTCTACATCTAACCTGACTAATAATGTCCTCTTGTTCTACAGTATATACCTCTACATCTAACCTGACTAGTAATGTCCTCTACAGTATATAACTCTACATCTAACCTGACTAGTAATGTCCTCTTGTTCTACAGTATATAACTCTACATCTAACCTGACTAGTAATGTCCTCTACAGTATATAACTCTACATCTAACCTGACTAGTAATGTCCTCTTGTTCTACAGTATATAACTCTACATCTAACCTGACTAGTAATGTCCTCTTGTTCTACAGTATATAACTCTACATCTAACCTGACTAGTAATGTCCTCTACAGTATATAACTCTACATCTAACCTGACTAGTAATGTCCTCTACAGTATATAACTCTACATCTAACCTGACTAGTAATGTCCTCTACAGTATATAACTCTACATCTAACCTGACTAGTAATGTCCTCTTGTTCTACAGTATATAACTCTACATCTAACCTGACTAGTAACGTCCTCTTGTTCTACAGTATATAACTCTACATCTAACCTGACTAGTAATGTCCTCTTGTTCTACAGTATATACCTCTACATCTAACCTGACTAGTAATGTCCTCTACAGTATATAACTCTACATCTAACCTGACTAGTAATGTCCTCTTGTTCTACAATATATAACTCTACATCTAACCTGAGTAGTAATGTCCTCTACAGTATATAACTCTACATCTAACCTGACTAGTAATGTCCTCTTGTTCTACAGTATATAACTCTACATCTAACCTGACTAGTAATGTCCTCTACAGTATATAACTCTACATCTAACCTGACTAGTAATGTCCTCTTGTTCTACAGTATATAACTCTACATCTAACCTGACTAGTAATGTCCTCTACAGTATATACCTCTACATCTAACCTGACTAGTAATGTCCTCTTGTTCTACAGTATATAACTCTACATCTAACCTGACTAGTAATGTCCTCTACAGTATATAACTCTACATCTAACCTGACTAGTAATGTCCTCTACAGTATATAACTCTACATCTAACCTGACTAGTAATGTCCTCTTGTTCTACAGTATATAACTCTACATCTAACCTGACTAGTAATGTCCTCTACAGTATATAACTCTACATCTAACCTGACTAGTAATGTCCTCTACAGTATATAACTCCACATCTAACCTGACTAGTAATGTCCTCTTGTTCTACAGTATATAACTCTACATCTAACCTGACTAGTAATGTCCTCTTGTTCTACAGTATATACCCCTACATCTAACCTGACTAGTAATGTCCTCTACAGTATATAACTCTACATCTAACCTGACTAGTAATATCCTCTACAGTATATACCTCTACATCTAGCCTGACTAGTAATGTCCTCTACAGTATATACCTCTACATCTAACCTGACTAGTAATGTCCTCTACAGTTTATAACTCTACATCTAACCTGACTAGTAATGTCCTCTACAGTATATACCTCTACATCTAACCTGACTAGTAATGTCCTCTACAGTTTATAACTCTACATCTAACCTGACTAGTAATGTCCTCTACAGTATATACCTCTACATCTAACCTGACTAGTAATGTCCTCTACAGTTTATAACTCTACATCTAACCTGACTAGTAATGTCCTCTTGTTCTACAGTATATAACTCTACATCTAACCTGACTAGTAATGTCCTCTACAGTTTATAACTCTACATCTAACCTGACTAGTAATGTCCTCTTGTTCTACAGTATATAACTCTACATCTAACCTGACTAGTAATGTCCTCTACAGTATATACCTCTACATCTAACCTGACTAGTAATGTCCTCTACAGTTTATAACTCTACATCTAACCTGACTAGTAATGTCCTCTTGTTCTACAGTTTATAACTCTACATCTAACCTGACTAGTAATGTCCTCTTGTTCTACAGTATATAACTCTACATCTAACCTGACTAGTAATGTCCTCTACAGTATATAACTCTACATCTAACCTGACTAGTAATGTCCTCTTGTTCTACAGTATATAACTCTACATCTAACCTGAGTAGTAATGTCCTCTACAGTATATAACTCTACATCTAACCTGACTAGTAATGTCCTCTTGTTCTACAGTATATAACTCTACATCTAACCTGACTAGTAATGTCCTCTACAGGATATAACTCTACATCTAACCTGACTAGTAATGTCCTCTACAGTATATAATTCTACATCTAACCTGACTAGTAATATCCTCTTGTTCTACAGTATATAACTCTACATCTAACCTGACTAGTAATGTCATCTTGTTCTACAGTATATAACTCTACATCTAACCTGACTAGTAATGTCCTCTACAGTATATAACTCTACATCTAACCTGACTAGTAATGTCCTCTACAGTATATAACTCTACATCTAACCTGACTAGTAATGTCCTCTACAGTATATAACTCTACATCTAACCTGACTAGTAATGTCCTCTACAGTATATAACTCTACATCTAACCTGACTAGTAATGTCCTCTACAGTATATACCTCTACATCTAACCTGACTAGTAATGTCCTCTACGGTATATAACTCTACATCTAACCTGACTAGTAATGTCCTCTACAGTATATAACTCTACATCTAACCTGACTAGTAATGTCCTCTTGTTCTACAGTATATAACTCTACATCTAACCTGACTAGTAATGTCCTCTACAGTATATAACTCTACATCTAACCTGACTAGTAATGTCCTCTTGTTCTACAGTATATAACTCTACATCTAACCTGACTAGTAATGTCCTCTACAGTATATAACTCTACATCTAACCTGACTAGTAATGTCCTCTACAGTATATAACTCTACATCTAACCTGACTAGTAATGTCCTCTACAGTATATAACTCTACATCTAACCTGACTAGTAATGTCCTCTACAGTATATAACTCTACATCTAACCTGACTAGTAATGTCCTCTACAGTATATAACTCTACATCTAACCTGACTAGTAATGTCCTCTACAGTATATAACTCTACATCTAACCTGACTAGTAATGTCCTCTACAGTATATAACTCTACATCTAACCTGACTAGTAATGTCCTCTTGTTCTACAGTATATAACTCTACATCTAACTTGACTAGTAATGTCCTCTTGTTCTACAGTATATAACTCTACATCTAACCTGACTAGTAATGTCCTCTTGTTCTACAGTATATAACTCTACATCTAACCTGACTAGTAATGTCCTCTACAGTATATAACTCTACATCTAACCTGACTAGTAATGTCCTCTTGTTCTACAGTATATAACTCTACATCTAACCTGACTAGTAATGTCCTCTACAGTATATAACTCTACATCTAACCTGACTAGTAATGTCCTCTACAGTATATAACTCTACATCTAACCTGACTAGTAGTGTCCTCTACAGTATATAACTCTACATCTAAACTGACTAGTAATGTCCTCTACAGTATATAACTCTACATCTAACCTGACTAGTAATGTCCTCTTGTTCTACAGTATATAACTCTACATCTAACCTGACTAGTAATGTCCTCTACAGTATATAACTCTACATCTAACCTGACTAGTAATGTCCTCTTGTTCTACAGTATTTAACTCTACATCTAACCTGACTAGTAATGTCCTCTACAGTATATAACTCTACATCTAACCTGACTAGTAATGTCCTCTACATTATATAACTCTACATCTAACCTGACTAGTAATTTCCTCTACAGTATATAACTCTACATCTAACCTGACTAGTAATGTCCTCTACAGTATATAACTCTACATCTAACCTGACTAGTAATGTACTCTACAGTATATAACTCTACATCTAACCTGACTAGTAATGTCCTCTACAGTATATAACTCTACATCTAACCTGACTAGTAATGTCCTCTTGTTCTACAGTATATAACTCTACATCTAACCTGACTAGTAATGTCCTCTACAGTATATAACTCTACATCTAACCTGACAAGTAATGTCCTCTTGTTCTACAGTATATAACTCTACATCTAATCTGACTAGTAATGTCCTCTTGGTCTACAGTATATAACTCTACATCTAACCTGACTAGTAATGTCCTCTACAGTATATAACTCTACATCTAACCTGACTAGGAATGTCCTCTTGTTCTACAGTATATAACTCTACATCTAACCTGACTAGTAATGTCCTCTACAGTATATAACTCTACATCTAACCTGACTAGTAATGTCCTCTTGTTCTACAGTATATAACTCTACATCTAACCTGACTAGTAATGTCCTCTTGTTCTACAGTATATAACTCTACATCTAACCTGACTAGTAATGTCCTCTTGTTCTACAGTATATAACTCTACATCTAACCTGACTAGTAATGTCCTCTTGTTCTACAGTATATAACTCTACATCTAACCTGACTAGTAATGTCCTCTACAGTATATAACTCTACATCTAACCTGACTAGTAATGTCCTCTACAGTATATAACTCTACATCTAACCTGACTAGTAATGTCCTCTTGTTCTACAGTATATAACTCTACATCTAACCTGACTAGTAATGTCCTCTACAGTATATAACTCTACATCTAACCTGACTAGTAATGTCCTCTACAGTATATACCTCTACATCTAACCTGACTAGTAATGTCCTCTACAGTATACAACTCTACATCTAACCTGACTAGTAATGTCCTCTTGTTCTACAGTATATAACTCTACATCTAACCTGACTAGTAATGTCCTCTTGTTCTACAGTATATAACTCTACATCTAACCTGACTAGTAATGTCCTCTTGTTCTACAGTATATAACTCTACATCTAACCTGACTAGTAATGTCCTCTTGTTCTACAGTATATAACTCTACATCTAACCTGACTAGTAATGTCCTCTACAGTATATAACTCTACATCTAACCTGACTAGTAATGTCCTCTACAGTATATAACTCTACATCTAACCTGACTAGTAATGTCCTCTTGTTCTACAGTATATAACTCTACATCTAACCTGACTAGTAATGTCCTCTACAGTATATAACTCTACATCTAACCTGACTAGTAATGTCCTCTTGTTCTACAGTATATAACTCTACATCTAACCTGACTAGTAATGTCCTCTACAGTATATAACTCTACATCTAACCTGACTAGTAATGTCCTCTACAGTATATAACTCTACATCTAACCTGACTAGTAATGTCCTCTACAGTATATAACTCTACATCTAACCTGACTAGTAATGTCCTCTACAGTATATAACTCTACATCTAACCTGACTAGTAATGTACTCTACAGTATATAACTCTACATCTAACCTGACTAGTAATGTCCTCTACAGTATATAACTCTACATCTAACCTGACTAGTAATGTCCTCTTGTTCTACAGTATATAACTCTACATCTAACCTGACTAGTAATGTCCTCTACAGTATATAACTCTACATCTAACCTGACAAGTAATGTCCTCTTGTTCTACAGTATATAACTCTACATCTAATCTGACTAGTAATGTCCTCTTGGTCTACAGTATACAACTCTACATCTAACCTGACTAGGAATGTCCTCTTGTTCTACAGTATATAACTCTACATCTAACCTGACTAGTAATGTCCTCTACAGTATATAACTCTACATCTAACCTGACTAGTAATGTCCTCTTGTTCTACAGTATATAACTCTACATCTAACCTGACTAGTAATGTCCTCTTGTTCTACAGTATATAACTCTACATCTAACCTGACTAGTAATGTCCTCTTGTTCTACAGTATATAACTCTACATCTAACCTGACTAGTAATGTCCTCTTGTTCTACAGTATATAACTCTACATCTAACCTGACTAGTAATGTCCTCTACAGTATATAACTCTACATCTAACCTGACTAGTAATGTCCTCTACAGTATATAACTCTACATCTAACCTGACTAGTAATGTCCTCTTGTTCTACAGTATATAACTCTACATCTAACCTGACTAGTAATGTCCTCTACAGTATATAACTCTACATCTAACCTGACTAGTAATGTCCTCTACAGTATATACCTCTACATCTAACCTGACTAGTAATGTCCTCTACAGTATATAACTCTACATCTAACCTGACTAGTAATGTCCTCTTGTTCTACAGTATATAACTCTACATCTAACCTGACTAGTAATGTCCTCTTGTTCTACAGTATATAACTCTACATCTAACCTGACTAGTAATGTCCTCTTGTTCTATAGTATATAACTCTACATCTAACCTGACTAGTAATGTCCTCTTGTTCTACAGTTTATAACTCTACATCTAACCTGACTAGTAATGTCCTCTACAGTATATAACTCTACATCTAACCTGACTAGTAATGTCCTCTACAGTTTATAACTCTACATCTAACCTGACTAGTAATGTCCTCTTGTTCTACAGTATATAACTCTACATCTAACCTGACTAGTAATGTCCTCTACAGTATATACCTCTACATCTAACCTGACTAGTAATGTCCTCTACAGTTTATAACTCTACATCTAACCTGACTAGTAATGTCCTCTTGTTCTACAGTTTATAACTCTACATCTAACCTGACTAGTAATGTCCTCTTGTTCTACAGTATATAACTCTACATCTAACCTGACTAGTAATGTCCTCTACAGTATATAACTCTACATCTAACCTGACTAGTAATGTCCTCTTGTTCTACAGTATATAACTCTACATCTAACCTGAGTAGTAATGTCCTCTACAGTATATAACTCTACATCTAACCTGACTAGTAATGTCCTCTTGTTCTACAGTATATAACTCTACATCTAACCTGACTAGTAATGTCCTCTACAGGATATAACTCTACATCTAACCTGACTAGTAATGTCCTCTACAGTATATAATTCTACATCTAACCTGACTAGTAATATCCTCTTGTTCTACAGTATATAACTCTACATCTAACCTGACTAGTAATGTCATCTTGTTCTACAGTATATAACTCTACATCTAACCTGACTAGTAATGTCCTCTACAGTATATAACTCTACATCTAACCTGACTAGTAATGTCCTCTACAGTATATAACTCTACATCTAACCTGACTAGTAATGTCCTCTACAGTATATAACTCTACATCTAACCTGACTAGTAATGTCCTCTACAGTATATAACTCTACATCTAACCTGACTAGTAATGTCCTCTACAGTATATAACTCTACATCTAACCTGACTAGTAATGTCCTCTACGGTATATAACTCTACATCTAACCTGACTAGTAATGTCCTCTACAGTATATAACTCTACATCTAACCTGACTAGTAATGTCCTCTTGTTCTACAGTATATAACTCTACATCTAACCTGACTAGTAATGTCCTCTACAGTATATAACTCTACATCTAACCTGACTAGTAATGTCCTCTTGTTCTACAGTATATAACTCTACATCTAACCTGACTAGTAATGTCCTCTACAGTATATAACTCTACATCTAACCTGACTAGTAATGTCCTCTACAGTATATAACTCTACATCTAACCTGACTAGTAATGTCCTCTACAGTATATAACTCTACATCTAACCTGACTAGTAATGTCCTCTACAGTATATAACTCTACATCTAACCTGACTAGTAATGTCCTCTACAGTATATAACTCTACATCTAACCTGACTAGTAATGTCCTCTACAGTATATAACTCTACATCTAACCTGACTAGTAATGTCCTCTACAGTATATAACTCTACATCTAACCTGACTAGTAATGTCCTCTTGTTCTACAGTATATAACTCTACATCTAACCTGACTAGTAATGTCCTCTTGTTCTACAGTATATAACTCTACATCTAACCTGACTAGTAATGTCCTCTTGTTCTACAGTATATAACTCTACATCTAACCTGACTAGTAATGTCCTCTACAGTATATAACTCTACATCTAACCTGACTAGTAATGTCCTCTTGTTCTACAGTATATAACTCTACATCTAACCTGACTAGTAATGTCCTCTTGTTCTACAGTATATAACTCTACATCTAACCTGACTAGTAATGTCCTCTACAGTATATAACTCTACATCTAACCTGACTAGTAATGTCCTCTTGTTCTACAGTATATAACTCTACATCTAACCTGACTAGTAATGTCCTCTACAGTATATAACTCTACATCTAACCTGACTAGTAATGTCCTCTACAGTATATAACTCTACATCTAACCTGACTAGTAATGTCCTCTACAGTATATAACTCTACATCTAAACTGACTAGTAATGTCCTCTACAGTATATAACTCTACATCTAACCTGACTAGTAATGTCCTCTTGTTCTACAGTATATAACTCTACATCTAACCTGACTAGTAATGTCCTCTACAGTATATAACTCTACATCTAACCTGACTAGTAATGTCCTCTTGTTCTACAGTATATAACTCTACATCTAACCTGACTAGTAATGTCCTCTACAGTATATAACTCTACATCTAACCTGACTAGTAATGTCCTCTACAGTATATAACTCTACATCTAACCTGACTAGTAATGTCCTCTACAGTATATAACTCTACATCTAACCTGACTAGTAATGTCCTCTACAGTATATAACTCTACATCTAACCTGACTAGTAATGTCCTCTACAGTATATAACTCTACATCTAACCTGACTAGTAATGTCCTCTACAGTATATAACTCTACATCTAACCTGACTAGTAATGTCCTCTACATTATATAACTCTACATCTAACCTGACTAGTAATGTCCTCTACAGTATATAACTCTACATCTAACCTGACTAGTAATGTCCTCTACAGTATATAACTCTACATCTAACCTGACTAGTAATGTACTCTACAGTATATAACTCTACATCTAACCTGACTAGTAATGTCCTCTACAGTATATAACTCTACATCTAACCTGACTAGTAATGTCCTCTTGTTCTACAGTATATAACTCTACATCTAACCTGACTAGTAATGTCCTCTACAGTATATAACTCTACATCTAACCTGACAAGTAATGTCCTCTTGTTCTACAGTATATAACTCTACATCTAATCTGACTAGTAATGTCCTCTTGGTCTACAGTATATAACTCTACATCTAACCTGACTAGTAATGTCCTCTACAGTATATAACTCTACATCTAACCTGACTAGGAATGTCCTCTTGTTCTACAGTATATAACTCTACATCTAACCTGACTAGTAATGTCCTCTACAGTATATAACTCTACATCTAACCTGACTAGTAATGTCCTCTTGTTCTACAGTATATAACTCTACATCTAACCTGACTAGTAATGTCCTCTTGTTCTACAGTATATAACTCTACATCTAACCTGACTAGTAATGTCCTCTTGTTCTACAGTATATAACTCTACATCTAACCTGACTAGTAATGTCCTCTTGTTCTACAGTATATAACTCTACGTCTAACCTGACTAGTAATGTCCTCTTGTTCTACAGTATATAACTCTACATCTAACCTGACTAGTAATGTCCTCTTGTTCTACAGTATATAACTCTACATCTAACCTGACTAGTAATGTCCTCTACAGTATATAACTCTACATCTAACCTGACTAGTAATGTCCTCTACAGTATATAACTCTACATCTAACCTGACTAGTAATGTCCTCTACAGTATATATCTCTACATCTAACCTGACTAGTAATGTCCTCTTGTTCTACAGTATATAACTCTACATCTAACCTGACTAGTAATGTCCTCTACAGTATATAACTCTACATCTAACCTGACTAGTAATGTCCTCTACAGTATATAACTCTACATCTAACCTGACTAGTAATGTCCTCTACAGTATATAACTCTACATCTAACCTGACTAGTAATGTCCTCTACAGTATATAACTCTACATCTAACCTGACTAGTAATGTCCTCTTGTTCTACAGTATATAACTCTCCATCTAACCTGACTAGTAATGTCCTCTACAGTATATAACTCTACATCTAACCTGACTAGTAATGTCCTCTTGTTCTACAGTATATAACTCTACATCTAACCTGACTAGTAATGTCCTCTACAGTATATAACTCTACATCTAACCTGACTAGTAATGTCCTCTTGTTCTACAGTATATAACTCTACATCTAACCTGACTAGGAATGTCCTCTACAGTATATAACTCTACATCTAACCTGACTAGTAATGTCCTCTACAGTATATAACACATCTAACCTGACTAGTAATGTCCTCTACAGTATATAACTCTACATCTAACCTGACTAGTAATGTCCTCTTGTTCTACAGTATATAACTCTACATCTAACCTGACTAGTAATGCCCTCTACAGTATATAACTCTACATCTAACCTGACTAGTAATGTCCTCTACAGTATATAACTCTACATCTAACCTGACTAGTAATGTCCTCTACAGTATATAACTCTACATCTAACCTGACTAGTAATGTCCTCTACAGTATATAACTCTACATCTAACCTGACTAGTAATGTCCTCTTGTTCTACAGTATATAACTCTACATCTAACCTGACTAGTAATGTCCTCTACAGTATATAACTCTACATCTAACCTGACTAGTAATGTCCTCTACAGTATATAACTCTACATCTAACCTGACTAGTAATGTCCTCTACAGTATATAACTCTACATCTAACCTGACTAGTAATGTCCTCTACAGTATATAACTCTACATCTAACCTGACTAGTAATGTCCTCTTGTTCTACAGTATATAACTCTCCATCTAACCTGACTAGTAATGTCCTCTACAGTATATAACTCTACATCTAACCTGACTAGTAATGTCCTCTTGTTCTACAGTATATAACTCTACATCTAACCTGACTAGTAATGTCCTCTACAGTATATAACTCTACATCTAACCTGACTAGTAATGTCCTCTTGTTCTACAGTATATAACTCTACATCTAACCTGACTAGGAATGTCCTCTACAGTATATAACTCTACATCTAACCTGACTAGTAATGTCCTCTACAGTATATAACACATCTAACCTGACTAGTAATGTCCTCTACAGTATATAACTCTACATCTAACCTGACTAGTAATGTCCTCTTGTTCTACAGTATATAACTCTACATCTAACCTGACTAGTAATGCCCTCTACAGTATATAACTCTACATCTAACCTGACTAGTAATGTCCTCTACAGTATATAACTCTACATCTAACCTGACTAGTAATGTCCTCTACAGTATATAACTCTACATCTAACCTGACTAGTAATGTCCTCTACAGTATATAACTCTACATCTAACCTGACTAGTAATGTCCTCTTGTTCTACAGTATATAAATCTGTTTTCTTTCCTGTCTAGGTGATGTCCAGTTTGTGAACAGAATCAAGGATTACCTCATTCAGAATGTTACCATGGTGATTCCCATAGCATTTTACTTGATCCGTTCTGAGACGTACTCTGAGATCCGTGCTGCCAGGACCAGACAGGACCAGATGAGACTGTTGTACCAGGCTCTAGACAAGGACAAGCTGAAATCAGACTTTTACAGGATTCTACTGGATCTGGAACCTGACCTTGTCATCGACCTGGGTAAGAACCCCTCTACCTCTGGTTACATATCACTGGAATATAAACCTTATCTAGTCTATCACCTGGGTAAGAACCTCTCTACCTCTGGTTACATATCACTGGAATATAAACCTTATCTAGTCTATCACCTGGGTAAGAACCTCTCTACCTCTGGTTACATATCACTGGAATATAAACCTTATCTAGTCTATCACCTGGGTAAGAACCTGTCTACCTCTGGTTACATATCACTGGAATATAAACCTTATCTAGTCTATCACCTGGGTAAGAACCTGTCTACCTCTGGTTACATATCACTGGAATATAAACCTTATCTAGTCTATCACCTGGGTAAGAACCTCTCTACCTCTGGTTACATATCACTGGAATATAAACCTTATCTAGTCTATCACCTGGGTAAGAACCTCTCTACCTCTGGTTACATATCACTGGAATATAAACCTTATCTAGTCTATCACCTGGGTAAGAACCTCTCTACCTCTGGTTACATATCACTGGAATATAAACCTTATCTAGTCTATCACCTGGGTAAGAACCTGTCTACCTCTGGTTACATATCACTGGAATATAAACCTTATCTAGTCTATCACCTGGGTAAGAACCTCTCTACCTCTGGTTACATATCACTGGAATATAAACCTTATCTAGTCTATCACCTGGGTAAGAACCTCTCTACCTCTGGTTACATATCACTGGAATATAAACCTTATCTAGTCTATCACCTGGGTAAGAACCTCTCTACCTCTGGTTACATATCACTGGAATATAAACCTTATCTAGTCTATCACCTGGGTAAGAACCTCTCTACCTCTGGTTACATATCACTGGAATATAAACCTTATCTAGTCTATCACCTGGGTAAGAACATCTATACCTCTGGTTACATATCACTGGAATATAAACCTTATCTAGTCTATCACCTGGGTAAGAACCTGTCTACCTCTGGTTACATTTCACTGGAATATAAACCTTATCTAGTCTATCACCTGGGTAAGAACCTCTCTACCTCTGGTTACATATCACTGGAATATAAACCTTATCTAGTCTATCACCTGGGTAAGAACCTCTCTACCTCTGGTTACATATCACTGGAATATAAACCTTATCTAGTCTATCACCTGGGTAAGAACCTGTCTACCTCTGGTTACATATCACTGGAATATAAACCTTATCTAGTCTATCACCTGGGTAAGAACCTGTCTACCTCTGGTTACATATCACTGGAATATAAACCTTATCTAGTCTATCACCTGGGTAAGAACCTGTCTACCTCTGGTTACATATCACTGGAATATAAACCTTATCTAGTCTATCACCTCGGTAAGAACCTGTCTACCTCTGGTTACATATCACTGGAATATAAACCTTATCTAGTCTATCACCTGGGTAAGAACCTCTCTACCTCTGGTTACATATCACTGGAATATAAACCTTATCTAGTCTATCACCTGGGTAAGAACCTGTCTACCTCTGGTTACATATCACTGGAATATAAACCTTATCTAGTCTATCACCTGGGTAAGAACCTCTCTACCTCTGGTTACATATCACTGGAATATAAACCTTATCTAGTCTATCACCTGGGTAAGAACCTGTCTACCTCTGGTTACATATCACTGGAATATAAACCTTATCTAGTCTATCACCTGGGTAAGAACCTCTCTACCTCTGGTTACATATCACTGGAATATAAACCTTATCTAGTCTATCACCTGGGTAAGAACCTGTCTACCTCTGGTTACATATCACTGGAATATAAACCTTATCTAGTCTATCACCTGGGTAAGAACCTGTCTACCTCTGGTTACATATCACTGGAATATAAACCTTATCTAGTCTATCACCTGGGTAAGAACCTGTCTACCTCTGGTTACATATCACTGGAATATAAACCTTATCTAGTCTATCACCTCGGTAAGAACCTGTCTACCTCTGGTTACATATCACTGGAATATAAACCTTATCTAGTCTATCACCTGGGTAAGAACCTCTCTACCTCTGGTTACATATCACTGGAATATAAACCTTATCTAGTCTATCACCTGGGTAAGAACCTGTCTACCTCTGGTTACATATCACTGGAATATAAACCTTATCTAGTCTATCACCTGGGTAAGAACCTCTCTACCTCTGGTTACATATCACTGGAATATAAACCTTATCTAGTCTATCACCTGGGTAAGAACCTGTCTACCTCTGGTTACATATCACTGGAATATAAACCTTATCTAGTCTATCACCTGGGTAAGAACCTCTCTACCTCTGGTTACATATCACTGGAATATAAACCTTATCTAGTCTATCACCTGGGTAAGAACCTGTCTACCTCTGGTTACATATCACTGGAATATAAACCTTATCTAGTCTATCACCTGGGTAAGAACCTGTCTACCTCTGGTTACATATCACTGGAATATAAACCTTATCTAGTCTATCACCTGGGTAAGAACCTGTCTACCTCTGGTTACATATCACACATACCATCCATGGACGCTATTGAACGTTTCCAGCGTTGCAGGAGCTTTGTTCCGGCTGTGTTCCGGCTGTGTTCCGGCTGTGTTCCGGCTGTGTTCCGGCTGGGTTCCGGCTGTGTTCCGGCTGGGTTCCGGCTGGGTTCCGGCTGGGTTCCGGCTGGGTTCCGGCTGGGTTCCGGCTGTGTATGTATGTATAGGGTATGTGGTAATCATGAGTTGTGGTAATCAGAGTTACACTGTTGGCACTGAGCCCCAGTAGAAAGACCACTTTTTGCAGCTCACCCTGCACTATCAGCTCCAATGTAAATAACATGACTAAGTCTACCTCTGATAAACTTCCCAGTAAAGCGTTAAAACAATCAAGAAACCCAGAACAGTGCTAAAAACAGCCCATATTAACATATTTAACCTAATAAACAAGGTCCATGAAGTCAATACCTTGCTTGTAACATTCATATTCTGACCATCTCTGAAACTCACTTAGATAATACCGTTGATGATACAGTGGTAGCAATACATGGTTATAACATCTACAGAAAATACAGAAATGCCAACGGGGGAGGTGTTGCGAACCACATTCCTGTAAAGATTAGAGAGGATCTCATGTTAAATACTGTTGAAGTAATATGGCTACAGGTTCATCTGCCTCACCTAAAGCGGAGCAACCAGACGCTGCTGGTCTGTGGTGTGTAATGAGGAGCAACCAGACGCTGCTGGTCCGTGGTGTGTAATGAGGAGCAACCAGACGCTGCTGGTCCGTGGTGTGTAATGAGGAGCAACCAGACGCTGCTGGTCCATGGTGTGTAATGAGGAGCAACCAGACGCTGTTGGTCTGTGGTGTGTAATGAGGAGCAACCAGACGCTGCTGGTCCATGGTGTGTAATGAGGAGCAACCAGACGCTGCTGGTCTGTGGTGTGTAATGAGGAGCAACCAGACGCTGTTGGTCTGTGGTGTGTAATGAGGAGCAACCAGACGCTGTTGGTCTGTGGTGTGTAATGAGGAGCAACCAGACGCTGCTGGTCTGTGGTGTGTAATGAGGAGCAACCAGACGCTGCTGGTCCGTGGTGTGTAATGAGGAGCAACTAGACGCTGCTGGTCCGTGGTGTGTAATGAGGAGCAACCAGACGCTGCTGGTCCGTGGTGTGTAATGAGGAGCAACCAGACGCTCTTGGTCCGTGGTGTGTAATGAGGAGCAACCAGACGCTGCACTTGACACATTTATGAAACTACTTATTCCAGTTACTAATAAACACCATTAAGAAAATGACTGTAAAATTGGATTGATGAGGAATTGAAAAAGAAGGATGAGGAAAAAGGTATGGAAATTAAGTCTGGCAGCCCAACTGATCGGCAAACGTATTGCAAATTGAAAAATCATGTGACTAAACTAAATAAAAAGAAGAAGAAACTACTGAAACAAAAATAAATTATATAAAGAATGACAGTAAAATCATGCATGCAGTAAAAAGCTTTAGAGAATGAAAGGTTTGGAGCACCTTAAATACAATTTAGGGAAAAAAGCCAATTCGGCTCCTTCATTTATTGAATCAGATGACTGATTTGTCAAACTACTTTCATTCATCACAAAGACCACTGATATTGCAAACTACTTTAATGACTTTTTCATTGGCAACACAAACTTAGGGATGACATGTCATCAACAAATGCTGACACTACACATCCAAGTATATCGGACCAAGTTATGAAAGACAAGAATTGTAATTTTGAATTCAATAAAGTGAGTGTGGAAGAGGAGAAACAATTACTGTTGTCTATCAACAATGACAAGCCACCAGGGTCTGACAATCTGGATGGTAAATTACTGTTGTCTATCAACAATGACAAGCCACCAGGGTCTGACAATCTGGATGGTAAATTACTGAGGATAATAGCAGACGATATTTCCACTCCTATTTGCCATTTCTTCATTCTAATCCTACTAGAAAGTGTGTGCCCTCAGGCCTGGAGGGAAGCTAAAGTCATTCCACTACCTAAGAATAGTAAAGCCCCCTTTACTGGCTCAAATAGCCGACCAATCAGCCTGTTACCAACCTCTAGTAAACTTCTGGAAAAAATAGTGTTTGACCAGATTGTTAAAGGAATTTAATTCCTATATGTTTATCAACCAATTCAATTAAAACACTCTGCCCATACATAAGAATTTGTAAGATACTTATTAGCAGTAAATGGACAGAAACCAGTTTTCAAAATCAATCAATCAATAGCGTTTATTCTCGAGAGTACTGATCATAGTACATTTTACATCAGGTTACTTCTTTGTGGTATTCTCATTAGTTCATCAGTTCGCCATAGAACGCGTCACTGCACACGCACTGAACACCTCTGGGAAGCTCTGTACACTCTCATCAGGAATCTCAACAACTGAACACCTCTGGGAAGCTCTGTACACTCTCATCAGGAATCTCAACAACTGAACACCTCTGGGAAGCTCTGTACACTCTCATCAGGAATCTCAACAACTGAACACCTCTGGGAAGCTCTGTACACTCTCATCAGGAATCTCAACAACTGACAGCTTTATGGAAACGACTAGAGATGGTGACACGACAGGCCACACACGCTCACCAGCCAAGTTATTCCCGAGAATAACGTCGATACCCTCAATAGGCAACGAAGGACGCACCCCCACAACAACCTCACCTTTCACCAGCCCACAATCCAACATCAGTTTATGCAATGGAACTGACAGAGTGTTCAAACCTATTCCCCGAATCAGTCTCAGCTGAAAAAGGGTAACACAGACTCCAACACAAATGATTCAGAGGCACCTGTGTCTCTCAGGATCTTAACTGTCACTAATTCCTTACTTCCTAATATAGACACAAAACCTTCCGTAATGAAAGGTAAATAGTCTGGGTCAATATGGACTTTCACGCCTGGAGCTGAGACCAGGCGCAGCTAACGCCGTAGGCTTAGATTTAACGTAATCACGCATACTGAATTTACCCTGAGAACCGGACATTCGTTTTTCCAATGACCTGAACCTTGACAGTAGTGACCCTCTTGCCCAAAGTCAGCTTTACCACGAGAGTCAGGCTCAACCCTAGTTGAATAGGACTCTGCCCATGAACCATAGTATTTCGGTGAGCGAAGCCCAAATCTATCCGAACGCCCCCACTCATTCCGAATACGGGGCTCTGCAAAGACACTTTTGTGAGTCAACACATACTCATCCGCTAAAACCGCAGCTTCAGCAACATTCTTTACTTTTCATTCGTTAATATACGTGGCAATACGATCAGGGATTGTGTCCTTAAATTGCTCTAACATAATCAGATCACAAAAAAGTCACAACTGCAGAGGCGGAAGACCAGCGATTAAACTGTAAAGAAATCTCTCGCGCAACTCAACATGAGTCTGTTTATCATCCCTTTGTAAAGTTCTAAATCGTTGGCTGTAAGCCTCAGGGACCAATTCATAAATTTGTAACACAGCCGTTTTAACCTTATCATAACTGACACTGTCGTGTACACTAAGAGCTGAATATGCTTCCTGCGCTTTACCAGTCAACACACTGCAACATTAAGGTCAGAATCAGACCAACTCCTAGCGTCAGCAACACGCTCAAACAACAAAAAGAATGTCTCAGGGTCCTTTTCATTAAACTGAGGTAATAACCGTAAGTTCCCAACAATATCAAATGTGTCCGGGGCACGACCAAAAGAGGATCGACCCCTGGGTAAATCTGGGTCAGCTTCCCAGAACAAACTCTCCCCTGAGATCTTTCCTTCCCTAATCAACTCTATCCGTTCTTGTTGCAACTTGATTTTAGCATGCTCCATATCTTGTTTAAATGCTAATTCCTTTTCATACTTTACGCGATCGTGCTCTAGCTTCTCACGGTCGTGCTCTAGCTTCTCACGGTCGTGCTCTAGCTTCTCACGGTCGTGCTCTAGCTTCTCACGGTCGTGCTCTAGCTTCTCACGGTCGTGCTCTAGCTTCTCACGGTCGTGCACTAGCTTCTCACGGTCGTGCTCTAGCTTCTCACGGTCGTGCTCTAGCTTCTCACGGTCGTGCTCTAGCTTCTCACGGTCGTGCTCTAGCTTCTCACGGTCGTGCTCTAGCTTCTCACGACCGTGCTCTAGCTTCTCACGGTCGTGCTCTAGCTTCTCACGGTCGTGCTCTAGCTTCTCACGGTCGTGCTCTAGCTTCTCACGGTCGTGCTCTAGCTTCTCACGGTCGTGCTCTAGCTTCTCACGGTCGTGCTCTAGCTTCTCACGGTCGTGCTCTAGCTTCTCACGATCGTGCACTAGCTGTAACAGAAGCAGTTCTTTCTGCTGTTCAAAAAGAAGACTACCATGACTAACCGATGGAATGGCCATTGCAACGTTACGGGGAGATGACTCCTCAGCAGAGGCTGGTCCAGTGGTAACTTCAAGAATACCACTCTCCATCAGATTGGCCTTCAATATCAACCTAATAGAATTCTTTAGACGTTTATCACTAATTTCAACCTTGTAGTGTTCAGCGATCTTCAACAGCTGTTCTTTAGTACATGATTCTAACAATTCCTCTGATGGAAAGCGAATGAACTCATCTACATAAGACGCCATAGAGCACACCAGACCACAACCCGAGAAATGACAATCACCCTGAGCACCACAGAAGAGATGAGATACGGAGCTTCCCCAAAACCTACAGTAACTCAACCCTCGTCTTCATGCGGATTTGCGGTGGGAATTTACGCACCGCTGGCAAGGAAATAAACCCCCCAGCACGCTGGCAGATTCCACCAAGCCACGGATGTGTCCCCGAGACAACTGCTCAGTCCACAGACATATTTACGCACTGTAGCCCGCTGGCAAGGAAAAACTCCTCAGCACGCTGGCAGATTCGCTAAGCCTATCAGGGGTAAAAGGCTATAGCTCCGGGTAGCAAGTTCCACTACCCTACCCAAATCTCCCACTGAGGTACACAGCCGATTACTCACCTCCTCAGACTGATGTCCCAACAGAAAGTAGAACAAGAGTTTCCAGGCTGGGCAGGGCATGGAAACTAAGCATTATACTCTCCAACTCAGCACACAAACCAAAAAACAAAGGCAACCAATACTGGGCCTATCAGACTCAACCAACATATGCAAACCAAACACGTACCTCCACGTTCTCCCAAACCAATACGTTCTGATCCAGGATGAGCCCCCACTTGTCATGAACCGGCTCAAAGTTCGTAACAAAAAGGGAGACAACGTGGAGATTTATTAACTAAATGCAATTAACAATGGTGTGTGTGTAATCAGTAGTGTAAGTGAGTGTTTTGCATGCATAAATGTGATAATGCAGGATGTTGAAAGGTGCTAAAGCAAACAACCTAAAAGCCACTACAAAATCTATGACGGTGTCTGCATGGAAAGAGTCTCCTCCATGAATGGGGAAGTGGTGTATTTATCCTGGGAGACACCAGGCCCAGGTGTGTCTGCATGGAGAGAGTCCCCTCCATGAATGGAGAAGTGGTGTATTTATCCTGGGAGACACCGGGCCCAGGTGTGTCTGCATGGAGAGAGTCTCCTCCATGAATGGGGAAGTGGTGTATTTATCCTGGGAGACACCGGGTCCAGGTGTGTGTGACTGGAGAGAGTCTCCTCCATGAATGGGGAAGTGGTGTATTTATCCTGGGAGACACTGGGCCCAGGTCTGTCTGCATGGAGAGAGTCCCCTCCATGAATGGGGAAGTGGTGTATTTATCCTGGGAGACACTGGGCCCAGGTGTGTCTGCATGGAGAGAGTCTCCTCCATGAATGGGGAAGAGGTGTATTTATCCTGGGAGACACCGGGCCCAGGTGTGTCTGCATGGAGAGAGTCTCCTCCATGAATGGGGAAGTGGTGTATTTATCCTGGGAGACACCGGGCCCAGGTGTGTTGGAGAGAGTCTCCTCCATGAATGGGGTAGTGGTGTATTTATCCTGGGAGACACCGGGCCCAGGTGTGTCTGCATGGAGAGAGTCTCCTCCATGAATGGGGAAGTGGTGTATTTATCCTGGGAGACACCGGGCCCAGGTGTGTCTGCATGGAGAGAGTCTCCTCCATGAATGGGGAAGTGGTGTATTTATCCTGGGAGACACCGGGCCCAGGTGTGTCTGCATGGAGAGAGTCTCCTCCATGAATGGGGAAGAGGTGTATTTATCCTGGGAGACACCGGGCCCAGGTGTGTCTGCATGGAGAGAGTCTCCTCCATGAATGGGGAAGTGGTGTATTTATCCTGGGAGACACCCGGCCCAGGTGTGTCTGCATGGAGAGAGTCTCCTCCATGAATGGGGAAGAGGTGTATTTATCCTGGGAGACACCGGGCCCAGGTGTGTCTGCATGGAGAGAGTCTCCTCCATGAATGGGGAAGAGGTGTATTTATCCTGGGAGACACTGGGCCCAGGTGTGTTGGAGAGAGTCTCCTCCATGAATGGGGAAGTGGTGTATTTATCCTGGGAGACACCGGGCTCCAGTTGTGTCTGCATGGAGAGAGTCTCCTCCATGAATGGGGAAGTGGTGTATTTATCCTGGGAGACACCGGGCCCAGGTGTGTCTGACTGGAGAGAGTCTCCTCCATGAATGGGGAAGTGGTGTATTTATCCTGGGAGACACCGGGCCCAGGTGTGTCTGCATGGAGAGAGTCTCCTCCATGAATGGGGAAGAGGTGTATTTATCCTGGGAGACACCAGGCCCAGGTGTGTCTGCATGGAGAGAGTCTCCTCCATGAATGGGGAAGAGGTGTATTTATCCTGGGAGACACCGGGCCCAGGTGTGTCTGCATGGAGAGAGTCTCCTCCATGAATGGGGAAGTGGTGTATTTATCCTGGGAGACACTGGGCCCAGGTGTGTTGGAGAGAGTCTCCTCCATGAATGGGGAAGAGGTGTATTTATCCTGGGAGACACCAGGCCCAGGTGTGTCTGCATGGAGAGAGTCTCCTCCATGAATGGGGAAGTGGTGTATTTATCCTGGGAGACACCGGGCTCCAGGTGTGTCTGCATGGAGAGAGTCTCCTCCATGAATGGGGAAGTGGTGTATTTATCCTGGGAGACACCGGGCCCAGGTGTGTCTGCATGGAGAGAGTCTCCTCCATGAATGGGGAAGTGGTGTATTTATCCTGGGAGACACCAGGCCCAGGTGTGTCTGCATGGAGAGAGTCTCCTCCATGAATGGGGAAGTGGTGTATTTATCCTGGGAGACACCGGGCCCAGGTGTGTCTGACTGGAGAGAGTCTCCTCCATGAATGGGGAAGTGGTGTATTTATCCTGGGAGACACTGGGCCCAGGTGTGTCTGCATGGAGAGAGTCCCCTCCATGAATGGGGAAGTGGTGTATTTATCCTGGGAGACACCGGGCCCAGGTGTGTCTGCATGGAGAGAGTCTCCTCCATGAATGGGGAAGTGGTGTATTTATCCTGGGAGACATCGTGCTCCAGGTGTGTCTGCATGGAGAGAGTCTCCTCCATGAATGAGGAAGAGGTGTATTTATCCTGGGAGACACCGGGCCCAGGTGTGTCTGCATGGAGAGAGTCTCCTCCATGAATGAGGAAGAGGTGTATTTATCCTGGGAGACACTGGGCCCAGGTGTGTCTGCATGGAGAGAGTCCCCTCCATGAATGGGGAAGTGGTGTATTTATCCTGGGAGACACCGGGCCCAGGTGTGTCTGCATGGAGAGAGTCTCCTCCATGAATGGGGAAGTGGTGTATTTATCCTGGGAGACACCAGGCCCAGGTGTGTCTGCATGGAGAGAGTCTCCTCCATGAATGGGGAAGAGGTGTATTTATCCTGGGAGACACTGGGCCCAGGTGTGTCTGCATGGAGAGAGTCTCCTCCATGAATGGGGAAGTGGTGTATTTATCCTGGGAGACACCGGGCACCGGTGTCTGCATGGAGAGAGTCTCCTCCATGAATGGGGAAGAGGTGTATTTATCCTGGGAGACACTGGGCCCAGGTGTGTCTGCATGGAGAGAGTCTCCTCCATGAATGGGGAAGTGGTGTATTTATCCTGGGAGACACCGGGCCCAGGTGTGTCTGCATGGAGAGAGTCTCCTCCATGAATGGGGAAGTGGTGTATTTATCCTGGGAGACACCGGGCTCCAGGTGTGTCTGCTTGGAGAGAGTCTCCTCCATGAATGGGGAAGAGGTGTATTTATCCTGGGAGACACTGGGCCCAGGTCTGTCTGCATGGAGAGAGTCTCCTCCATGAATGGGGAAGTGGTGTATTTATCCTGGGAGACACTGGGCCCAGGTGTGTCTGCATGGAGAGAGTCTCCTCCATGAATGGGGAAGTGGTGGATTTATCCTGGGAGACACCAGGCCCAGGTGTGTCTGCATGGAGAGAGTCTCCTCCATGAATGGGGAAGAGGTGTATTTATCCTGGGAGACACTGGGCCCAGGTGTGTCTGCATGGAGAGAGTCTCCTCCATGAATGGGGAAGTGGTGTATTTATCCTGGGAGACACCGGGCACCGGTGTCTGCATGGAGAGAGTCTCCTCCATGAATGGGGAAGAGGTGTATTTATCCTGGGAGACACTGGGCCCAGGTGTGTCTGCATGGAGAGAGTCTCCTCCATGAATGGGGAAGTGGTGTATTTATCCTGGGAGACACCGGGCCCAGGTGTGTCTGCATGGAGAGAGTCTCCTCCATGAATGGGGAAGTGGTGTATTTATCCTGGGAGACACCGGGCTCCAGGTGTGTCTGCATGGAGAGAGTCTCCTCCATGAATGGGGAAGAGGTGTATTTATCCTGGGAGACACTGGGCCCAGGTCTGTCTGCATGGAGAGAGTCTCCTCCATGAATGGGGAAGTGGTGTATTTATCCTGGGAGACACTGGGCCCAGGTGTGTCTGCATGGAGAGAGTCTCCTCCATGAATGGGGAAGTGGTGTATTTATCCTGGGAGACACCGGGCCCAGGTGTGTCTGCATGGAGAGAGTCTCCTCCATGAATGGGGAAGTGGTGTATTTATCCTGGGAGACACTGGGCTCCAGGTGTGTCTGCATGGAGAGAGTCTCCTCCATGAATGGGGAAGAGGTGTATTTATCCTGGGAGACACTGGGCCCAGGTGTGTCTGCATGGAGAGAGTCTCCTCCATGAATGGGGAAGTGGTGTATTTATCCTGGGAGACACCGGGCCCAGGTGTGTCTGCATGGAGAGAGTCTCCTCCATGAATGGGGAAGTGGTGTATTTATCCTGGGAGACACCGGGCTCCAGGTGTGTCTGCATGGAGAGTCTCCTCCATGAATGAGGAAGAGGTGTATTTATCCTGGGAGACACCGGGCCCAGGTGTGTTGGAGAGTCTCCTCCATGAATGGGGAAGTGGTGTATTTATCCTGGGAGACACTGGGCCCAGGTGTGTCTGCATGGAGAGAGTCTCCTCCATGAATGGGGAAGTGGTGCATTTATCCCGGGAGACACTGGGCCCAGGTGTGTGCATGGAGAGAGTCTCCTCCATGAATGGGGAAGTGGTGTATTTATCCTGGGAGACACCAGGCCCAGGTGTGTCTGCATGGAGAGAGTCTCCTCCATGAATGGGGAAGTGGTGTATTTATCCTGGGAGACACTGGGCTCCAGGTGTGTCTGCATGGAGAGAGTCTCCTCCATGAATGGGGAAGTGGTGTATTTATCCTGGGAGACACCAGGCCCAGGTGTGTCTGCATGGAGAGAGTCTCCTCCATGAATGGGGAAGTGGTGTATTTATCCTGGGAGACACTGGGCTCCAGGTGTGTCTGCATGGAGAGAGTCTCCTCCATGAATGGGGAAGTGGTGTATTTATCCTGGGAGACACCGGGCACCGGTGTCTGCATGGAGAGAGTCTCCTCCATGAATGGGGAAGAGGTGTATTTATCCTGGGAGACACTGGGCCCAGGTGTGTCTGCATGGAGAGAGTCTCCTCCATGAATGGGGAAGTGGTGTATTTATCCTGGGAGACACCGGGCCCAGGTGTGTCTGCATGGAGAGAGTCTCCTCCATGAATGGGGAAGTGGTGTATTTATCCTGGGAGACACCGGGCTCCAGGTGTGTCTGCATGGAGAGAGTCTCCTCCATGAATGGGGAAGAGGTGTATTTATCCTGGGAGACACTGGGCCCAGGTCTGTCTGCATGGAGAGAGTCTCCTCCATGAATGGGGAAGTGGTGTATTTATCCTGGGAGACACTGGGCCCAGGTGTGTCTGCATGGAGAGAGTCTCCTCCATGAATGGGGAAGTGGTGTATTTATCCTGGGAGACACCGGGCCCAGGTGTGTCTGCATGGAGAGAGTCTCCTCCATGAATGGGGAAGTGGTGTATTTATCCTGGGAGACACTGGGCTCCAGGTGTGTCTGCATGGAGAGAGTCTCCTCCATGAATGGGGAAGAGGTGTATTTATCCTGGGAGACACTGGGCCCAGGTGTGTCTGCATGGAGAGAGTCTCCTCCATGAATGGGGAAGTGGTGTATTTATCCTGGGAGACACCGGGCCCAGGTGTGTCTGCATGGAGAGAGTCTCCTCCATGAATGGGGAAGTGGTGTATTTATCCTGGGAGACACCGGGCTCCAGGTGTGTCTGCATGGAGAGTCTCCTCCATGAATGAGGAAGAGGTGTATTTATCCTGGGAGACACCGGGCCCAGGTGTGTTGGAGAGTCTCCTCCATGAATGGGGAAGTGGTGTATTTATCCTGGGAGACACTGGGCCCAGGTGTGTCTGCATGGAGAGAGTCTCCTCCATGAATGGGGAAGTGGTGCATTTATCCCGGGAGACACTGGGCCCAGGTGTGTGCATGGAGAGAGTCTCCTCCATGAATGGGGAAGTGGTGTATTTATCCTGGGAGACACCAGGCCCAGGTGTGTCTGCATGGAGAGAGTCTCCTCCATGAATGGGGAAGTGGTGTATTTATCCTGGGAGACACTGGGCTCCAGGTGTGTCTGCATGGAGAGAGTCTCCTCCATGAATGGGGAAGTGGTGTATTTATCCTGGGAGACACCAGGCCCAGGTGTGTCTGCATGGAGAGAGTCTCCTCCATGAATGGGGAAGTGGTGTATTTATCCTGGGAGACACTGGGCTCCAGGTGTGTCTGCATGGAGAGAGTCTCCTCCATGAATGGGGAAGAGGTGTATTTATCCTGGGAGACACCAGGCCCAGGTGTGTCTGCATGGAGAGAGTCTCCTCCATGAATGGGGAAGTGGTGTATTTATCCTGGGAGACACTGGGCTCCAGGTGTGTCTGCATGGAGAGAGTCTCCTCCATGAATGGGGAAGTGGTGTATTTATCCTGGGAGACACCGGGCACCGGTGTCTGCATGGAGAGAGTCTCCTCCATGAATGGGGAAGAGGTGTATTTATCCTGGGAGACACTGGGCCCAGGTGTGTCTGCATGGAGAGAGTCTCCTCCATGAATGGGGAAGTGGTGTATTTATCCTGGGAGACACCGGGCCCAGGTGTGTCTGCATGGAGAGAGTCTCCTCCATGAATGGGGAAGTGGTGTATTTATCCTGGGAGACACCGGGCTCCAGGTGTGTCTGCATGGAGAGAGTCTCCTCCATGAATGGGGAAGAGGTGTATTTATCCTGGGAGACACTGGGCCCAGGTCTGTCTGCATGGGGAGAGTCTCCTCCATGAATGGGGAAGTGGTGTATTTATCCTGGGAGACACTGGGCCCAGGTGTGTCTGCATGGAGAGAGTCTCCTCCATGAATGGGGAAGTGGTGTATTTATCCTGGGAGACACCGGGCCCAGGTGTGTCTGCATGGAGAGAGTCTCCTCCATGAATGGGGAAGTGGTGTATTTATCCTGGGAGACACTGGGCTCCAGGTGTGTCTGCATGGAGAGAGTCTCCTCCATGAATGGGGAAGAGGTGTATTTATCCTGGGAGACACTGGGCCCAGGTGTGTCTGCATGGAGAGAGTCTCCTCCATGAATGGGGAAGTGGTGTATTTATCCTGGGAGACACCGGGCCCAGGTGTGTCTGCATGGAGAGAGTCTCCTCCATGAATGGGGAAGTGGTGTATTTATCCTGGGAGACACCGGGCTCCAGGTGTGTCTGCATGGAGAGTCTCCTCCATGAATGAGGAAGAGGTGTATTTATCCTGGGAGACACCGGGCCCAGGTGTGTTGGAGAGTCTCCTCCATGAATGGGGAAGTGGTGTATTTATCCTGGGAGACACTGGGCCCAGGTGTGTCTGCATGGAGAGAGTCTCCTCCATGAATGGGGAAGTGGTGCATTTATCCCGGGAGACACTGGGCCCAGGTGTGTGCATGGAGAGAGTCTCCTCCATGAATGGGGACGTGGTGTATTTATCCTGGGAGACACCAGGCCCAGGTGTGTCTGCATGGAGAGAGTCTCCTCCATGAATGGGGAAGTGGTGTATTTATCCTGGGAGACACTGGGCTCCAGGTGTGTCTGCATGGAGAGAGTCTCCTCCATGAATGGGGAAGTGGTGTATTTATCCTGGGAGACACCAGGCCCAGGTGTGTCTGCATGGAGAGAGTCTCCTCCATGAATGGGGAAGTGGTGTATTTATCCTGGGAGACACTGGGCTCCAGGTGTGTCTGCATGGAGAGAGTCTCCTCCATGAATGGGGAAGAGGTGTATTTATCCTGGGAGACACCAGGCCCAGGTGTGTCTGCATGGAGAGAGTCTCCTCCATGAATGGGGAAGTGGTGTATTTATCCTGGGAGACACTGGGCTCCAGGTGTGTCTGCATGGAGAGAGTCTCCTCCATGAATGGGGAAGTGGTGTATTTATCCTGGGAGACACCAGGCCCAGGTGTGTCTGCATGGAGAGAGCCTCCTCCATGAATGGGGAAGTGGTGTATTTATCCTGGGAGACACCGGGCTCCAGGTGTTTCCCATGTAGCTGACGACCCTCCCTAACTCCGCCCACCAGCATCCTAATAAGGAAACAAGAACAAAGAGAGAATACGGCAGACAGAGTGGGAGGGTCGTCACATATAATAAAGATGATGTCATAGGTTTTAATGTCCATCCTCCTCTCGGATACAATGGCCGTATAGTTGGAGTTCTCATTACTGTCTGCCACCTGTTAAACTATCTACAACCAACCCAAGGTCTTCCCCCTCCCTGGGTAGACACATCATTCTAGCCTGTCTGAAGATAAACCCATTCTTTCTAACAAGGAACACATTACATTCAGCATTTATGATTATAATAAGATTCATTCATACAGTAACATAGTAGTATTCTGTAGCGTTCTCATTCTGTTTAATTCAAATGTATACATGTTTTAGTCATTATTCATAAAAATCCCATAACACAGATGCAATGCTATTTTACAGTAAACAAATTGACAACAGACGTTCAGCACGGGGGAAGGACACTCAACAAGCACAGCACTTACACAAACGACTGATGATTGGCTGAGAGAAATTGATGATAAAATGATTGTGGGGGCTGTTGTGTTAGACTTCAGTGCAGCTTTTGACATTATTGATCATAGTCTGCTGCTGGAAAAACAGTGTTATGGCTTTACACCCCCTGCTATAATGTGGATAAAGAGTTACCTGTCTAACAGAACACAGAGGGTTTCTTTAATGGAAGCCTCTCCAACATAATCCAGGTAGAATCAGGCATTCCCCAGAGTAGCTGTTTAGGCCCATTGCTTTTTTCAACTTTTCTAACGACATGTTATGTGGATGACTCAACACTAGACATGTCAGTTACTACAGAGACTGAAATGACTGCAACACTTAACAAAGAGCTGCAGTTAGTTTCAGAATGGGTGGCAAGGAATAAGTTAGTCCTAAATATTTATAAAACTAAAAGCATTGTATTTGGAACAAAACACTCACTAAACCCTAAACCTCAACTACTTCTAGGAATACATAATGTAGAAATTGAACAAGTTGAGATGACTAAACCTAATGGAGTAACCCTGGATTGTAAACTGTCCTGGTCAAAACATATTGATACAACAGTAGCTAAAATGGGGAGAAGTCTGTCCATAATAAACCGCTGCTCTGCCTTAAAACTTCTTAGGGATGAGATGGGCTGAAATCCCGTTAACGGGATCGATATGACAACAGCCAGTGAAAGTGCAGAGCGCCAAATTCAAACAACAGAAATCTCATAATTAAAATTCCTCAAACATACATGTATTTTACACCATTTTAAAGATAAACTTGTTGTTAATCTCACCACAGTGTCCGATTTCAAAAAGGCTTGACGACGAAAGCATACCATGCAATTATGTTAGGTCAGCACCTCGTCACAGAAAAACACTGCCATTTTTCCAGCCAAAAAGCAGAAATAGAGATGAAATGAATCACTAAACTTTGATCTTCATCAGATGACACTCATAGGACTTCATGTTACACAATTCATGTATGTTTTGTCCGATAAAGTTCATATTTATATCCCAAATTCTGTTTACATTGGCACGTTACGTTCAGTAATGTTTTGCTTCCAAAACATCCGGTGATTTTGCAGAGAGCCACATCAATTTACAGAAATACTCACCATAAATGTTGATGAAAATACAAGTGTTATACATGGAATTAAAGATATACTTCTCCTTAATGCAACCGCTGTGTCAGATTTCAAAAAAGCTTTACGGAAAAAGCAAACCATGCAATAATCTGAGTACAGCGCGCACACACAAAATCCCATACAGATATCTGACATGTTATGGAGTCAGTAAAAGTCAGAAATAGCATTATAAATATTCACTTACCTTTGATCTTCATCGGAATTCACTCCCAGGAATCCCAGTTCCACAATAAATGTTTGTTTTTTCGATAAAGTCCATCATTTATGTCCAAATACCTCCTTTTGTTAGCGCGTTTAGTTTACAAATCCAAATTCATGAGGCGCAGGCACACTTAGTCCAGATGAAAAGTCAAAGTTATATTACAGTTCGTAGAAACATGTCAAACGATGTATAGAATCAATCTTTAGGATGTTTTTATCATAAATCTTCAATAATGTTTCAACCGGACAATTCCTTTGTCTTTATATGAGCTCTCATGGCATTCTGCCAGACCCCAGACTCAAACAGCTCTTATTCTCTCCCCCTTCACAGTAGAAGCCTGAAACAAGGTTCTAAAGACTGGTGACATCTAGTGGAAGCCTTAGGAAGTGCAATCGGACCAAATTTACACGGTATATTCGATAGGCAAAGAGTTGAAAACCTCAGATTTCCCACTTCCTGGTTGGATTTTTTTCTCAGGTTTTTGCCTGCCATATGAGTTCTGTTATACTCACAGACATCATTCAAACAGTTTTAGAAACTTCAGTGTTTTCTATCCAAATCTACTAATAATATGCATATCTTAGCTTCTGGGCCTGAGTAGCAGGCAGTTTACTCTGGGCACGCTTCTCATCCAAACGCGGAACTAGCGCCTCTCATCCATCAGAAGTTAACTATCAACAAGGCAGGTCCTAGTTTTGTCTCACCTGGACTTGCAGTTGGCTCAGAACAGGGCAGCACGGCTGGCCCTTGGATGTACACAGAGAGCTAACATTAATAACATGTTGAATGCACCAAGCTGTAACTGATGCAGCAGTAAAATCAGATTTTAAAGACAGATTAAAAAAACACATTATGGAACAGCGGGGACTGTGAAGCAACACAAACATAGGCAAACACACACACACACACACACACACACACACACACACACACACACACACACACACACACACACACACACACACACACGATACATAAACATGGATTTAGTACTGTAGATATGTGGTAGTGGTGGGCCTGAGGGACCACAGTGTGTTCTGAAATCTGTGAATATATTGTAATGTTTTTAAAATGGTATAAACTGCCTTAATTTTAATGGACATTAGGAAGACTAGCTGCTTTGGCAGCATAATAATAAATACAAATACAAAACCCTCTAACCATAACCTCTAACCCCTAAACTCTACAGTAAGTTGCTTACTTACATACAAACCAGGCTCTGAGGGGTGACCAGTCCTCTACTGGCTGTACTGGGTAGAGAGGAACCAGGCTCTGAGGGGTGACCAGTCCTCTACTGGCTGTATTGGGTAGACCAGAGGAACCAGGCTCTGAGGGGTGACCAGTCCTCTACTGACTGTACTGGGTAGAGAGGAACCAGGCTCTGAGGGGTGACCAGTCCTCTACTGGCTGTAATGGGTAGACCAGAGGAACCAGGCTCTGAGGGGTGACCAGTCCTCTACTGACTGTACTGGGTAGAGAGGAACCAGGCTCTGAGGGGTGACCAGTCCTCTACTGGCTGTACTGGGTAGAGAGGAACCAGGCTCTGAGGGGTGACCAGTCCTCTACTGGCTGTACTGGGTAGAGAGGAACCAGGCTTTGAGGGGTGACCAGTCCTCTACTGGCTGTAATGGGTAGACCAGAGGAACCAGGCTCTGAGGGGTGACCAGTCCTCTACTGGCTGTACTGGGTAGAGAGGAACCAGGCTTTGAGGGGTGACCAGTCCTCTACTGGCTGTACTGGGTAGACCAGAGGAACCAGGCTCTGAGGGGTGACCAGTCCTCTACTGGCTGTACTGGGTAGAGAGGAACCAGGCTCTGAGGGGTGACCAGTCCTCTACTGACTGTACTGGGTAGAGAGGAACCAGGCTTTGAGGGGTGACCAGTCCTCTACTGGCTGTACTGGGTAGACCAGAGGAACCAGGCTTTGAGGGGTGGTATACATAGTAATGTCCTCTTGTTCAACAGTATATAACTCTACATCTAACCTGACTATTAATGTCCTCTTGTTCTACAGTATATAACTCTACATCTAACCTGACTAAATCAAATCAAATTTTATTAGTCACATACACATGGTTAGCAGATGTTAATGCGAGTGTAGCGAAATGCTTGTGCTTCTAGTTCCGACAATGCAGTAATAACCAACAAGTAATCTAACCTAACAATTCCACAACTACTACCTTACACACACACACAAGTGTAAAGGGATAAAGAATATGTACATAAAGATATATGAATGAGTGGTGGTACAGAACGGCATGGCAAGATGCAGTAGATGGTATAGAGTACGGCATATACATATGAGATGAGTACTGTAGGGTATGTAAACATAAAGTGGCATAGTTTAAAGTGGCTAGTGGTACATGTATTACATAAAGATGGCAAGATGCAGTAGATGATATAGAGTACAGTATATACATATGAGATGGGTAATGTAGGGTATGTAAACATTATATTAAGTGGCATTGTTTAAAGTGGCTAGTGGTACATTTTTACATAATTTCCATCAATTCCCATTTTTAAAGTGGCTGGAGTTGAGTCAGTATGTTGGCAGCGGCCGCTAAATGTTAGTGGTGGCTGTTTAACAGTCTGATGGCCTTGAGATAGAAGCTGTTTTTCAGTCTCTCGGTCCCTGCTTTGATGCACCTGTACTGACCTCGCCTTCTGGATGATAGCGGGGTGAACAGGCAGTGGCTCGGGTGGTTGTTGTCCTTGATGATCTTTATGGCCTTCCTGTGACATCGGGTGGTGTAGGTGTCCTGGAGGGCAGGTAGTTTGCCCCCGGTGATGCGTTCTGCAGACCTCACTACCCTCTGGAGAGCCTTACGGTTGTGGGCGGAGCAGTTGCCGTACCAGGCGGTGATACAGCCCGACAGGATGCTCTCGATTGTGCATCTGTAGAAGTTTGTGAGTGCTTTTGGTGACAAGCCGAATTTCTTCAGCCTCCTGAGGTTGAAGAGGCGCTGCTGCGCCTTCTTCACAACGCTGTCTGTGTGGGTGGACCAATTCAGTTTGTCCGGGATGTGTACACCGAGGAACTTAAAACTTTCCACCTTCTCCACTACTGACCCGTCGATGTGGATAGGGGGGTGCTCCCTCTGCTGTTTCCTGAAGTCCACAATCATCTCCTTTGTTTTGTTGACGTTGAGTGTGAGGTTATTTTCCTGACACCACACTCCGAGGGCCCTCACCTCCTCCCTGTAGGCCGTCTCGTCGTTGTTGGTAATCAAGCCTACCACTGTAGTGTCATCCGCAAACTTGATGATTGAGTTGGAGGCGTGCATGGCCACGCAGTCGTGGGTGAACAGGGAGTACAGGAGAGGGCTCAGAACGCACCCTTGTGGGGCCCCAGTGTTGAGGATCAGCGGGGTGGAGATGTTGTTACCTACCCTCACCACCTGGGGGCGGCCCGTCAGGAAGTCCAGGACCCAGTTGCACAGGGCGGGGTCGAGACCCAGGGTCTCGAGCTTGATGACGAGTTTGGAGGGTACTATGGTGTTAAATGCTGAGCTGTAATCGATGAACAGCATTCTCACATGGGTATTCCTCTTGTCCAGATGGGTTAGGGCAGTGTGCAGTGTGGTTGCGATTGCGTCGTCTGTGGACCTATTGGGTCGGTAAGCAAATTGGAGTGGGTCTAGGGTGTCCGGTAGGATGGAGGTGATATGGTCCTTGACTAGTCTCTCAAAGCACTTCATGATGACGGAAGTGAGTGCTACGGGGCGGTAGTCGTTTAGCTCAGTTACCTTAGCTTTCTTGGGAACAGGAACAATGGTGGCCCTCTTGAAGCATGTGGGAACAGCAGACTGGGATAAGGATTGATTGAATATGTCCGTAAACACACCAGCCAGCTGGTCTGCGCATGCTCTGAGGACGCGGCTGGGAATGCCGTCTGGGCCTGCAGCCTTGCGAGGGTTAACACGTTTAAATGTTTTACCCACCTCGGCTGCGGTGAAGGAGAGCCCGCAGGTTTTGGTAGCGGGCCGTGTCGGTGGCACTGTATTGTCCTCAAAGCGGGCAAAAAAGTTGTTTAGCCTGTCTGGGAGCAAGACATCCTGGTCCGCGACGGGGCTGGTTTTCTTTTTGTAATCCGTGATTGACTGTAGACCCTGCCACATACCTCTTGTGTCTGAGCTGTTGAATTGCGACTCGATTTTGTCTCTGTACTGGGACTTAGCCTGTTTGATTGCCTTGCGGAGAGAATAGCTACACTGTTTGTATTCGGTCATGCTTCCGGTCACCTTGCCCTGGTTAAAAGCAGTGGTTCGCGCTTTCAGTTTCACGCGAATGCTGCCGTCAATCCACGGTTTCTGGTTTGGGAATGTTTTAATCGTTGCTGTGGGTACGACATCGTCAATGCACTTCCTAATGAACTCGCTCACCGAATCAGCATATTCGTCAATATTGTTGTTGGACGCAATGCGGAACATATTCCAATCCGCGTGATCGAAGCAGTCTTGAAGCGTGGAATCAGATTGGTCGGACCAGCGTTGAACAGACCTGAGCGCGGGAGCTTGTTGTTTTAGTTTCTGTTTGTAGGCTGGAATCAACAAAATGGAGTCGTGGTCAGCTTTTCCGAAAGGAGGGCGGGGGAGGGCCTTATATGCGTCGCGGAAGTTAGTATAACAATGATCTAGGGTTTTTCCAGCCCTGGTAGCACAATCGATATGCTGATAGAATTTAGGGAGTTTTGTTTTTAGATTAGCCTTGTTAAAATCCCCAGCTACGATGAATGCAGCCTCAGGGTGTGTGGTTTCCAGTTTACAAAGAGTCAGATAAAGTTCGTTCAGGGCCATCGATGTGTCTGCTTGGGGGGGAATATATACGGCTGTGATTATGATTGAAGAGAATTCCCTTGGTAGATAATGCGGTCGACATTTGATTGTGAGGAGTTCTAGATCAGGTGAACAGAATGACTTGAGTTCCTGTGTGTTGTTATGATGATCACACCACGTCTCGTTAATCATAAGGCATACCCCCCCGCCCCTCTTCTTACCAGAAAGATGTTTGTTTCTGTCGGCGCGATGCATGAAGAAACCAGCTGGCTGCACCGACTCCGTTAGCGTCTCTTGAGTTAGCCATGTTTCCGTGAAGCAGAGCACGTTGCTGATGTCTCTCTGGAATGCTACCCGTGCTCGGATTTCATCAACCTTATTGTCAAGAGACTGGACATTGGCGAGTAGTATGCTAGGGAGTGGAGCGCGATGTGCCCGTCTCCGAAGCCTGACCAGGAGACCGCCTCGTTTGCCCCTTTTACGGCGTCGCGTAGGGTCGCCGGCTGGGATCAGATCCATTGTATTGGGTGGAAGGCAAAACACTGGATCCGTTTCGGGAAAGTCATATTCCTGGTAGGAACGATGATGAGTTGACGTTAATCGTATATTCAGTAGTTCCTCCCGACTGTATGTAATGAAACCTAAGATTACCTGGGGTACCGATGTAAGAAATAACACATAAAAAAACAAAATACTGCATATTTTCCAAGGAACGCGAAGCGAGGCGGCCATCTCGTTTCGGCGCCGGATGTAAACTAGTAATGCCCTCTTGTTCTACAGTATATAACTCTACATCTAACCTGACTAGTAATGTCCTCTACAGTATATAACTCTGCATCTAACCTGACTAGTAATGTCCTCTACAGTATATAACTCTACATCTAACCTGACTAGTAATGTCCTCTACAGTATATAACTCTACATCTAACCTGACTAGTAATGTCCTCTTGTTCTACAGTATATAACTCTACATCTAACCTGACTAGTAATGTCATCTTGTTCTACAGTATATAACTCTACATCTAACCTGACTAGTAATGTCCTCTTGTTCTACAGTATATAACTCTACATCTAACCTGACTAGTAATGTCCTCTACAGTATATAACTCTACATCTAACCTGACTAGTAATGTCCTCTACAGTATATAACTCTACATCTAACCTGACTAGTAATGTCCTCTTGTTCTACAGTATATAACTCTACATCTAACCTGACTAGTAATGTCCTCTACAGTATATAACTCTACATCTAACCTGACTAGTAATGTCCTCTACAGTATATAACTCTAAATCTAACCTGACTAGTAATGTCCTCTTGTTCTACAGTATATAACTCTACATCTAACCTGACTAGTAATGTCCTCTTGTTCTACAGTATATAACTTTACATCTAACCTGACTAGTAATGTCCTCTTGTTCTACAGTATATAACTCTACATCTAACCTGACTAGTAATGTCCTCTACAGTATATAACTCTACATCTAACCTGACTAGTAATGTCCTCTGGTTCTACAGTATATAACTCTACATCTAACCTGACTAGTAATGTCCTCTACAGTATATAACTCTACATCTAACCTGACTAGTAATGTCCTCTACAGTATATAACTCTACATCTAACCTGACTAGTAATGTCCTCTACAGTATATAACTCTACATCTAACCTGACTAGTAATGTCCTCTACAGTATATAACTCTACATCTAACCTGACTAGTAATGTCCTCTACAGTATATAACTCTACATCTAACCTGACTAGTAATGTCCTCCACAGTATATAACTCTACATCTAACCTGACTAGTAATGTCCACTTGTTCTACAGTATATAACTCTACATCTAACCTGACTAGTAATGTCCTCTACAGTATATAACTCTACATCTAACCTGACTAGTAATGTCCTCTACAGTATATAACTCTACATCTAACCTGACTAGTAATGTCCTCTTCAGTATATAACTCTACATCTAACCTGACTAGTAATGTCCTCTTGTTCTACAGTATATAACTCTACATCTAACCTGACTAGTAATGTCCTCTTGTTCTACAGTATATAACTCTACATCTAACCTGACTAGTAATGTCCTCTACAGTATATAACTCTACATCTAACCTGACTAGTAATGTCCTCTACAGTATATAACTCTACATCTAACCTGACTAGTAATGTCCTCTTGTTCTACAGTATATAACTCTACATCTAACCTGACTAGTAATGTCCTCTTGTTCTACAGTATATAACTCTACATCTAACCTGACTAGTAATGTCCTCTACAGTATATAACTCTACATCTAACCTGACTAGTAATGTCCTCTACAGTATAGAACTCTACATCTAACCTGACTAGTAATGTCCTCTACAGTATATAACTCTACATCTAACCTGACTAGTAATGTCCTCTACAGTATAGAACTCTACATCTAACCTGACTAGTAATGTCCTCTACAGTATATAACTCTACATCTAACCTGACTAGTAATGTCCTCTACAGTATATAACTCTACATCTAACCTGACTAGTAATGTCCTCTACAGTATATAACTCTACATCTAACCTGACTAGTAATGTCCTCTACAGTATATAACTCTACATCTAACCTGACTAGTAATGTCCTCTACAGTATATAACTCTACATCTAACCTGACTAGTAATGTCCTCTTGTTCTACAGTATATAACTCTACATCTAACCTGACTAGTAATGTCCTCTACAGTATATAACTCTACATCTAACCTGACTAGTAATGTCCTCTTGTTCTACAGTATATAACTCTACATCTAACCTGACTAGTAATGTCCTCTACAGTATATAACTCTACATCTAACCTGACTAGTAATGTCCTCTACAGTATATAACTCTACATCTAACCTGACTAGTAATGTCCTCTACAGTATATAACTCTACATCTAACCTGACTAGTAATGTCCTCTTGTTCTACAGTATATAACTCTACATCTAACCTGACTAGTAATGTCCTCTTGTTCTACAGTATATAACTCTACATCTAACCGGACTAGTAATGTCCTCTACAGTATATAACTCTACATCTAACCTGACTAGTAATGTCCTCTTGTTGTATAGTATATCACTCTACATCTAACCTGACTAGTAATGTCCTCTACAGTATATAACTCTACATCTAACCTGACTAGTAATGTCCTCTACGGTATATAACTCTACATCTAACCTGACTAGTAATGTCCTCTACAGTATATAACTCTACATCTAACCTGACTAGTAATGTCCTCTACAGTATATAACTCTACATCTAACCTGACTAGTAATGTCCTCTACAGTATATAACTCTACATCTAACCTGACTAGTAATGTCCTCTTGTTCTACAGTATATAACTCTACATCTAACCTGACTAGTAATGTCCTCTTGTTCTACAGTATATAACTCTACATCTAACCTGACTAGTAATGTCCTCTACAGTATATAACTCTACATCTAACCTGACTAGTAATGTCCTCTACAGTATATAACTCTACATCTAACCTGACTAGTAATGTCCTCTACAGTATATAACTCTACATCTAACCTGACTAGTAATGTCCTCTTGTTCTACTGTATATAACTCTACATCTAACCCGACTAGTAATGTCCTCTTGTTCTACAGTATATAACTCTACATCTAACCTGACTAGTAATGTCCTCTACAGTATATAACTCTACATCTAACCTGACTAGTAATGTCCTCTTGTTCTACAGTATATAACTCTACATCTAACCTGACTAGTAATGTCCTCTTGTTCTACAGTATATAACTCTACATCTAACCTGACTAGTAATGTCCTCTACAGTATATAACTCTACATCTAACCTGACTAGTAATGTCCTCTACAGTATATAACTCTACATCTAACCTGAGTAGTAATGTCCTCTACAGTATATAACTCTACATCTAACCTGACTAGTAATGTCCTCTACAGTATATAACTCTACATCTAACCTGACCAGTAATGTCCTCTTGTTCTACAGTATATAACTCTACATCTAACCTGACTAGTAATGTCCTCTACAGTATATAACTCTGCATCTAACCTGACTAGTAATGTCCTCTACAGTATATAACTCTACATCTAACCTGACTAGTAATGTCCTCTACAGTATATAACTCTACATCTAACCTGACTAGTAATGTCCTCTTGTTCTACAGTATATAACTCTACATCTAACCTGACTAGTAATGTCATCTTGTTCTACAGTATATAACTCTACATCTAACCTGACTAGTAATGTCCTCTTGTTCTACAGTATATAACTCTACATCTAACCTGACTAGTAATGTCCTCTACAGTATATAACTCTACATCTAACCTGACTAGTAATGTCCTCTACAGTATATAACTCTACATCTAACCTGACTAGTAATGTCCTCTTGTTCTACAGTATATAACTCTACATCTAACCTGACTAGTAATGTCCTCTACAGTATATAACTCTACATCTAACCTGACTAGTAATGTCCTCTACAGTATATAACTCTAAATCTAACCTGACTAGTAATGTCCTCTTGTTCTACAGTATATAACTCTACATCTAACCTGACTAGTAATGTCCTCTTGTTCTACAGTATATAACTTTACATCTAACCTGACTAGTAATGTCCTCTACAGTATATAACTCTACATCTAACCTGACTAGTAATGTCCTCTACAGTATATAACTCTACATCTAACCTGACTAGTAATGTCCTCTGGTTCTACAGTATATAACTCTACATCTAACCTGACTAGTAATGTCCTCTACAGTATATAACTCTACATCTAACCTGACTAGTAATGTCCTCTACAGTATATAACTCTACATCTAACCTGACTAGTAATGTCCTCTACAGTATATAACTCTACATCTAACCTGACTAGTAATGTCCTCTACAGTATATAACTCTACATCTAACCTGACTAGTAATGTCCTCTACAGTATATAACTCTACATCTAACCTGACTAGTAATGTCCTCTACAGTATATAACTCTACATCTAACCTGACTAGTAATGTCCTCTTGTTCTACAGTATATAACTCTACATCTAACCTGACTAGTAATGTCCTCTACAGTATATAACTCTACATCTAACCTGACTAGTAATGTCCTCTTGTTCTACAGTATATAACTCTACATCTAACCTGACTAGTAATGTCCTCTTGTTCTACAGTATATAACTCTACATCTAACCTGACTAGTAATGTCCTCTACAGTATATAACTCTACATCTAACCTGACTAGTAATGTCCTCTACAGTATAGAACTCTACATCTAACCTGACTAGTAATGTCCTCTACAGTATATAACTCTACATCTAACTTGACTATTAATGTCCTCTTGTTCTACAGTATATAACTCTACATCTAACCTGGCTAGTAATGTCCTCTACAGTATATAACTCTACATCTAACCTGACTATTAATGTCCTCTTGTTCTACATTATATAACTCTACATCTAACCTGACTAGTAATGTCCTCTACAGTATATAACTCTACATCTAACCTGACTAGTAATGTCCTCTACAGTATATAACTCTACATCTAACCTGACTAGTAATGTCCTCTACAGTATATAACTCTACATCTAACCTGACTAGTAATGTCCTCTACAGTATATAACTCTACATCTAACCTGACTAGTAATGTCCTCTACAGTATAGAACTCTACATCTAACCTGACTAGTAATGTCCTCTACAGTATATAACTCTACATCTAACCTGACTAGTAATGTCCTCTACAGTATAGAACTCTACATCTAACCTGACTAGTAATGTCCTCTACAGTATATAACTCTACATCTAACCTGACTAGTAATGTCCTCTACAGTATATAACTCTACATCTAACCTGACTAGTAATGTCCTCTACAGTATATAACTCTACATCTAACCTGACTAGTAATGTCCTCTACAGTATATAACTCTACATCTAACCTGACTAGTAATGTCCTCTACAGTATATAACTCTACATCTAACCTGACTAGTAATGTCCTCTTGTTCTACTGTATATAACTCTACATCTAACCTGACTAGTAATGTCCTCTTGTTCTACAGTATATAACTCTACATCTAACCTGACTAGTAATGTCCTCTACAGTATATAACTCTACATCTAACCTGACTAGTAATGTCCTCTACAGTATATAACTCTACATCTAACCTGACTAGTAATGTCCTCTTGTTCTACAGTATATAACTCTACATCTAACCTGACTAGTAATGTCCTCTTGTTCTACAGTATATAACTCTACATCTAACCTGACTAGTAATGTCCTCTACAGTATATAACTCTACATCTAACCTGACTAGTAATGTCCTCTACAGTATATAACTCTACATCTAACCTGAGTAGTAATGTCCTCTACAGTATATAACTCTACATCTAACCTGACTAGTAATGTCCTCTACAGTATATAACTCTACATCTAACCTGACCAGTAATGTCCTCTTGTTCTACAGTATATAACTCTACATTTAACCTGACTAGTAATGTCCTCTACAGTATATAACTCTGCATCTAACCTGACTAGTAATGTCCTCTACAGTATATAACTCTACATCTAACCTGACTAGTAATGTCCTCTACAGTATATAACTCTACATCTAACCTGACTAGTAATGTCCTCTTGTTCTACAGTATATAACTCTACATCTAACCTGACTAGTAATGTCCTCTACAGTATATAACTCTACATCTAACCTGACTAGTAATGTCCTCTACAGTATATAACTCTACATCTAACCTGACTAGTAATGTCCTCTTGTTCTACAGTATATAACTCTACATCTAACCTGACTAGTAATGTCCTCTACAGTATATAACTCTACATCTAACCTGACTAGTAATGTCCTCTACAGTATATAACTCTAAATCTAACCTGACTAGTAATGTCCTCTTGTTCTACAGTATATAACTCTACATCTAACCTGACTAGTAATGTCCTCTTGTTCTACAGTATATAACTTTACATCTAACCTGACTAGTAATGTCCTCTACAGTATATAACTCTACATCTAACCTGACTAGTAATGTCCTCTACAGTATATAACTCTACATCTAACCTGACTAGTAATGTCCTCTGGTTCTACAGTATATAACTCTACATCTAACCTGACTAGTAATGTCCTCTACAGTATATAACTCTACATCTAACCTGACTAGTAATGTCCTCTACAGTATATAACTCTACATCTAACCTGACTAGTAATGTCCTCTACAGTATATAACTCTACATCTAACCTGACTAGTAATGTCCTCTACAGTATATAACTCTACATCTAACCTGACTAGTAATGTCCTCTACAGTATATAACTCTACATCTAACCTGACTAGTAATGTCCTCTACAGTATATAACTCTACATCTAACCTGACTAGTAATGTCCTCTTGTTCTACAGTATATAACTCTACATCTAACCTGACTAGTAATGTCCTCTACAGTATATAACTCTACATCTAACCTGACTAGTAATGTCCTCTTGTTCTACAGTATATAACTCTACATCTAACCTGACTAGTAATGTCCTCTTGTTCTACAGTATATAACTCTACATCTAACCTGACTAGTAATGTCCTCTACAGTATATAACTCTACATCTAACCTGACTAGTAATGTCCTCTACAGTATAGAACTCTACATCTAACCTGACTAGTAATGTCCTCTACAGTATATAACTCTACATCTAACCTGACTAGTAATGTCCTCTACAGTATATAACTCTACATCTAACCTGACTAGTAATGTCCTCTTGTTCTACAGTATATAACTCTACATCTAACCTGACTAGTAATGTCCTCTACAGTATATAACTCTACATCTAACCTGACTAGTAATGTCCTCTTGTTCTACAGTATATAACTCTACATCTAACCTGACTAGTAATGTCCTCTACAGTATATAACTCTACATCTAACCTGACTAGTAATGTCCTCTACAGTATATAACTCTACATCTAACCTGACTAGTAATGTCCTCTACAGTATATAACTCTACATCTAACCTGACTAGTAATGTCCTCTTGTTCTACAGTATATAACTCTACATCTAACCTGACTAGTAATGTCCTCTTGTTCTACAGTATATAACTCTACATCTAACCGGACTAGTAATGTCCTCTACAGTATATAACTCTACATCTAACCTGACTAGTAATGTCCTCTTGTTGTATAGTATATCACTCTACATCTAACCTGACTAGTAATGTCCTCTACAGTATATAACTCTACATCTAACCTGACTAGCAATGTCCTCTACAGTATATAACTCTACATCTAACCTGACTAGTAATGTCCTCTACAGTATATAACTCTACATCTAACCTGACTAGTAATGTCCTCTACAGTATATAACTCTACATCTAACCTGACTAGTAATGTCCTCTACAGTATATAACTCTACATCTAACCTGACTAGTAATGTCCTCTACAGTATATAACTCTACATCTAACCTGACTAGTAATGTCCTCTTGTTCTACAGTATATAACTCTACATCTAACCTGACTAGTAATGTCCTCTACAGTATATAACTCTACATCTAACCGGACTAGTAATGTCCTCTACAGTATATAACTCTACATCTAACCTGACTAGTAATGTCCTCTTGTTGTATAGTATATCACTCTACATCTAACCTGACTAGTAATGTCCTCTACAGTATATAACTCTACATCTAACCTGACTAGTAATGTCCTCTACGGTATATAACTCTACATCTAACCTGACTAGTAATGTCCTCTACAGTATATAACTCTACATCTAACCTGACTAGTAATGTCCTCTACAGTATATAACTCTACATCTAACCTGACTAGTAATGTCCTCTACAGTATATAACTCTACATCTAACCTGACTAGTAATGTCCTCTTGTTCTACAGTATATAACTCTACATCTAACCTGACTAGTAATGTCCTCTTGTTCTACAGTATATAACTCTACATCTAACCTGACTAGTAATGTCCTCTACAGTATATAACTCTACATCTAACCTGACTAGTAATGTCCTCTACAGTATATAACTCTACATCTAACCTGACTAGTAATGTCCTCTACAGTATATAACTCTACATCTAACCTGACTAGTAATGTCCTCTTGTTCTACAGTATATAACTCTACATCTAACCTGACTAGTAATGTCCTCTTGTTCTACAGTATATAACTCTACATCTAACCTGACTAGTAATGTCCTCTACAGTATATAACTCTACATCTAACCTGACTAGTAATGTCCTCTACAGTATATAACTCTACATCTAACCTGACTAGTAATGTCCTCTTGTTCTACAGTATATAACTCTACATCTAACCTGACTAGTAATGTCCTCTTGTTCTACAGTATATAACTCTACATCTAACCTGACTAGTAATGTCCTCTACAGTATATAACTCTACATCTAACCTGAGTAGTAATGTCCTCTACAGTATATAACTCTACATCTAACCTGACTAGTAATGTCCTCTACAGTATATAACTCTACATCTAACCTGACTAGTAATGTCCTCTTGTTCTACAGTATATAACTCTACATCTAACCTGACTGGTAATGTCCTCTTGTTCTACAGTATATAACTTTACATCTAACCTGACTAGTAATGTCCTCTTGTTCTACAGTATAGAACTCTACATCTAACCTGACTAGTAATGTCCTCTACAGTATATAACTCTACATCTAACCTGACTAGTAATGTCCTCTACAGTATAGAACTCTACATCTAACCTGACTAGTAATGTCCTCTACAGTATATAACTCTACATCTAACCTGACTAGTAATGTCCTCTTGTTCTACAGTATATAACTCTACATCTAACCTGACTAGTAATGTCCTCTACAGTATATAACTCTACATCTAACCTGACTAGTAATGTCCTCTACAGTATATAACTCTACATCTAACCTGACTAGTAATGTCCTCTACAGTATATAACTCTACATCTAACCTGACTAGTAATGTCCTCTACAGTATATAACTCTACATCTAACCTGACTAGTAATGTCCTCTTGTTCTACAGTATATAACTCTACATCTAACCTGACTAGTAATGTCCTCTACAGTATATAACTTTACATCTAACCTGACTAGTAATGTCCTCTTGTTCTACAGTATTTAACTCTACATCTAACCTGACTAGTAATGTCCTCTACAGTATATAACTCTACATCTAACCTGACTAGTAATGTCCTCTACAGTATATAACTCTACATCTAACCTGACTAGTAATGTCCTCTACAGTATATAACTCTACATCTAACCTGACTAGTAATGTCCTCTTGTTCTACAGTATATAACTCTACATCTAACCTGACTAGTAATGTCCTCTTGTTCTACAGTATATAACTCTACATCTAACCGGACTAGTAATGTCCTCTTGTTGTATAGTATATCACTCTACATCTAACCTGACTAGTAATGTCCTCTACAGTATATAACTCTACATCTAACCTGACTAGTAATGTCCTCTACGGTATATAACTCTACATCTAACCTGACTAGTAATGTCCTCTACAGTATATAACTCTACATCTAACCTGACTAGTAATGTCCTCTACAGTATATAACTCTACATCTAACCTGACTAGTAATGTCCTCTACAGTATATAACTCTACATCTAACCTGACTAGTAATGTCCTCTTGTTCTACAGTATATAACTCTACATCTAACCTGACTAGTAATGTCCTCTTGTTCTACAGTATATAACTCTACATCTAACCTGACTAGTAATGTCCTCTACAGTATATAACTCTACATCTAACCTGACTAGTAATGTCCTCTACAGTATATAACTCTACATCTAACCTGACTAGTAATGTCCTCTACAGTATATAACTCTACATCTAACCTGACTAGTAATGTCCTCTTGTTCTACAGTATATAACTCTACATCTAACCTGACTAGTAATGTCCTCTTGTTCTACAGTATATAACTCTACATCTAACCTGACTAGTAATGTCCTCTACAGTATATAACTCTACATCTAACCTGACTAGTAATGTCCTCTACAGTATATAACTCTACATCTAACCTGACTAGTAATGTCCTCTTGTTCTACAGTATATAACTCTACATCTAACCTGACTAGTAATGTCCTCTTGTTCTACAGTATATAACTCTACATCTAACCTGACTAGTAATGTCCTCTACAGTATATAACTCTACATCTAACCTGACTAGTAATGTCCTCTACAGTATATAACTCTACATCTAACCTGAGTAGTAATGTCCTCTACAGTATATAACTCTACATCTAACCTGACTAGTAATGTCCTCTACAGTATATAACTCTACATCTAACCTGACTAGTAATGTCCTCTTGTTCTACAGTATATAACTATACATCTAACCTGACTGGTAATGTCCTCTACAGTATATAACTCTACATCTAACCTGACTAGTAATGTCCTCTTGTTCTACAGTATATAACTCTACATCTAACCTGACTAGTAATGTCCTCTTGTTCTACAGTATATAACTCTACATCTAACCTGACTAGTAATGTCCTCTTGTTCTACAGTATATAACTCTACATCTAACCTGACTAGTAATGTCCTCTTGTTCTACAGTATATAACTCTACATCTAACCTGACTAGTAATGTCCTCTACAGTATATAACTCTACATCTAACCTGACTAGTAATGTCCTCTTGTTCTACAGTATATAACTCTACATCTAACCTGACTAGTAATGTCCTCTTGCTCTACAGTATATAACTCTACATCTCTTTTCAGGTGCCTTATTTGTGGACGACCATAAGTATCAACTCATTCAGATGGTTACCAAAGTGAAGCCCATCCTTTATGAGCTGTTCTATGAGGAGTTGTACTGTGACATCAGGATCCACCAGATGACCAGCCAGGAGCAGATGAGACTGTTGTACAAGGCCTTAGAAGAAGCAGAAGACACAAGAAGGGTGAAATCAGACTTTTACAGGATTCTACTGCATCTGGAACCTGGACTTGTCTTCTACCTGGGTAAGAACCTGTCTACCTCTGGTTACATATCACTGGAATATAAACCTTATCTAGTCTATCACCTGGGTAAGAACCTGTCTACCTCTGGTTACATATCACTGGAATATAAACCTTATCTAGTCTATCACCTGGGTAAGAACCTCTCTACCTCTGGTTACATATCACTGGAATATAAACCTTATCTAGTCTATCACCTGGGTAAGAACCTCTCTACCTCTGGTTACATATCACTGGAATATAAACCTTATCTAGTCTATCACCTGGGTAAGAACCTGTCTACCTCTGGTTACATATCACTGGAATATAAACCTTATCTAGTCTATCACCTGGGTAAGAACCTGTCTACCTCTGGTTACATATCACTGGAATATAAACCTTATCTAGTCTATCACCTGGGTAAGAACCTGTCTACCTCTGGTTACATATCACTGGAATATAAACCTTATCTAGTCTATCACCTGGGTAAGAACCTCTCTACCTCTGGTTACATATCACTGGAATATAAACCTTATCTAGTCTATCACCTGGGTAAGAACCTGTCTACCTCTGGTTACATATCACTGGAATATAAACCTTATCTAGTCTATCACCTGGGTAAGAACCTGTCTACCTCTGGTTACATATCACTGGAATATAAACCTTATCTAGTCTATCACCTGGGTAAGAACCTGTCTACCTCTGGTTACATATCACTGGAATATAAACCTTATCTAGTCTATCACCTGGGTAAGAACCTCTCTACCTCTGGTTACATATCACTGGAATATAAACCTTATCTAGTCTATCACCTGGGTAAGAACCTGTCTACCTCTGGTTACATATCACTGGAATATAAACCTTATCTAGTCTATCACCTGGGTAAGAACCTGTCTACCTCTGGTTACATATCACTGGAATATAAACCTTATCTAGTCTATCACCTGGGTAAGAACCTGTCTACCTCTGGTTACATATCACTGGAATATAAACCTTATCTAGTCTATCACCTGGGTAAGAACCTGTCTACCTCTGGTTACATATCACTGGAATATAAACCTTATCTAGTCTATCACCTGGGTAAGAACCTCTCTACCTCTGGTTACATATCACTGGAATATAAACCTTATCTAGTCTATCACCTGGGTAAGAACCTCTCTACCTCTGGTTACATATCACTGGAATATAAACCTTATCTAGTCTATCACCTGGGTAAGAACCTCTCTACCTCTGGTTACATATCACTGGAATATAAACCTTATCTAGTCTATCACCTGGGTAAGAACCTGTCTACCTCTGGTTACATATCACTGGAATATAAACCTTATCTAGTCTATCACCTGGGTAAGAACCTCTCTACCTCTGGTTACATATCACTGGAATATAAACCTTATCTAGTCTATCACCTGGGTAAGAACCTCTCTACCTCTGGTTACATATCACTGGAATATAAACCTTATCTAGTCTATCACCTGGGTAAGAACCTCTCTACCTCTGGTTACATATCACTGGAATATAAACCTTATCTAGTCTATCACCTGGGTAAGAACCTCTCTACCTCTGGTTACATATCACTGGAATATAAACCTTATCTAGTCTATCACCTGGGTAAGAACCTCTCTACCTCTGGTTACATATCACTGTAATATAAACCTTATCTAGTCTATCACCTGGGTAAGAACCTGTCTACCTCTGGTTACATATCACTGGAATATAAACCTTATCTAGTCTATCACCTGGGTAAGAACCTGTCTACCTCTGGTTACATATCACTGGAATATAAACCTTATCTAGTCTATCACCTGGGTAAGAACCTCTCTACCTCTGGTTACATATCACTGGAATATAAACCTTATCTAGTCTATCACCTGGGTAAGAACCTCTCTACCTCTGGTTACATATCACTGGAATATAAACCTTATCTAGTCTATCACCTGGGTAAGAACCTGTCTACCTCTGGTTACATATCACTGGAATATAAACCTTATCTAGTCTATCACCTGGGTAAGAACCTGTCTACCTCTGGTTACATATCACTGGAATATAAACCTTATCTAGTCTATCACCTGGGTAAGAACCTCTCTACCTCTGGTTACATATCACTGGAAAATTAACCTTATCTAGTCTATCACCTGGGTAAGAACCTGTCTACCTCTGGTTACATATCACTGGAAAATTAACCTTATCTAGTCTATCACCTGGGTAAGAACCTGTCTACCTCTGGTTACATATCACTGGAATATAAACCTTATCTAGTCTATCACCTGGGTAAGAACCTCTCTACCTCTGGTTACATATCACTGGAAAATTAACCTTATCTAGTCTACCTCTGGTTACATATCACTGGAATATAAACCTTATCTAGTCTATCACCTGGGTAAGAACCTCTCTACCTCTGGTTACATATCACTGGAATATAAACCTTATCTAGTCTATCACCTGGGTAAGAACCTGTCTACCTCTGGTTACATATCACTGGAATATAAACCTTATCTAGTCTATCACCTGGGTAAGAACCTGTCTACCTCTGGTTACATATCACTGGAATATAAACCTTATCTAGTCTATCACCTGGGTAAGAACCTGTCTACCTCTGGTTACATATCACTGGAATATAAACCTTATCTAGTCTATCACCTGGGTAAGAACCTGTCTACCTCTGGTTACATATCACTGGAATATAAACCTTATCTAGTCTATCACCTGGGTAAGAACCTGTCTACCTCTGGTTACATATCACTGGAATATAAACCTTATCTAGTCTATCACCTGGGTAAGAACCTGTCTACCTCTGGTTACATATCACTGGAATATAAACCTTATCTAGTCTATCACCTGGGTAAGAACCTGTCTACCTCTGGTTACATATCACTGGAATATAAACCTTATCTAGTCTATCACCTGGGTAAGAACCTCTCTACCTCTGGTTACATATCACTGGAATATAAACCTCATCTAGTCTATCACCTGGGTAAGAACCTCTCTACCTCTGGTTACATATCACTGGAATATAAACCTTATCTAGTCTATCGCCTGGGTAAGAACCTCTCTACCTCTGGTTACATATCACTGGAATATAAACCTTATCTAGTCTATCACCTGGGTAAGAACCTGTCTACCTCTGGTTACATATCACTGGAATATAAACCTTATCTAGTCTATCACCTGGGTAAGAACCTCTCTACCTCTGGTTACATATCACTGGAATATAAACCTTATCTAGTCTATCACCTGGGTAAGAACCTGTCTACCTCTGGTTACATATCACTGGAATATAAACCTTATCTAGTCTATCACCTGGGTAAGAACCTGTCTACCTCTGGTTACATATCACTGGAATATAAACCTTATCTAGTCTATCACCTGGGTAAGAACCTGTCTACCTCTGGTTACATATCACTGGAATATAAACCTTATCTAGTCTATCACCTGGGTAAGAACCTCTCTACCTCTGGTTACATATCACTGGAATATAAACCTTATCTAGTCTATCACCTGGGTAAGAACCTGTCTACCTCTGGTTACATATCACTGGAATATAAACCTTATCTAGTCTATCACCTGGGTAAGAACCTGTCTACCTCTGGTTACATATCACTGGAATATAAACCTTATCTAGTCTATCACCTGGGTAAGAACCTCTCTACCTCTGGTTACATATCACTGGAATATAAACCTTATCTAGTCTATCACCTGGGTAAGAACCTCTCTACCTCTGGTTACATATCACTGGAATATAAACCTTATCTAGTCTATCACCTGGGTAAGAACCTCTCTACCTCTGGTTACATATCACTGTAATATAAACCTTATCTAGTCTATCACCTGGGTAAGAACCTGTCTACCTCTGGTTACATATCACTGGAATATAAACCTTATCTAGTCTATCACCTGGGTAAGAACCTGTCTACCTCTGGTTACATATCACTGGAATATAAACCTTATCTAGTCTATCACCTGGGTAAGAACCTCTCTACCTCTGGTTACATATCACTGGAATATAAACCTTATCTAGTCTATCACCTGGGTAAGAACCTCTCTACCTCTGGTTACATATCACTGGAATATAAACCTTATCTAGTCTATCACCTGGGTAAGAACCTGTCTACCTCTGGTTACATATCACTGGAATATAAACCTTATCTAGTCTATCACCTGGGTAAGAACCTGTCTACCTCTGGTTACATATCACTGGAATATAAACCTTATCTAGTCTATCACCTGGGTAAGAACCTCTCTACCTCTGGTTACATATCACTGGAAAATTAACCTTATCTAGTCTATCACCTGGGTAAGAACCTGTCTACCTCTGGTTACATATCACTGGAAAATTAACCTTATCTAGTCTATCACCTGGGTAAGAACCTGTCTACCTCTGGTTACATATCACTGGAATATAAACCTTATCTAGTCTATCACCTGGGTAAGAACCTCTCTACCTCTGGTTACATATCACTGGAAAATTAACCTTATCTAGTCTACCTCTGGTTACATATCACTGGAATATAAACCTTATCTAGTCTATCACCTGGGTAAGAACCTCTCTACCTCTGGTTACATATCACTGGAATATAAACCTTATCTAGTCTATCACCTGGGTAAGAACCTGTCTACCTCTGGTTACATATCACTGGAATATAAACCTTATCTAGTCTATCACCTGGGTAAGAACCTGTCTACCTCTGGTTACATATCACTGGAATATAAACCTTATCTAGTCTATCACCTGGGTAAGAACCTGTCTACCTCTGGTTACATATCACTGGAATATAAACCTTATCTAGTCTATCACCTGGGTAAGAACCTGTCTACCTCTGGTTACATATCACTGGAATATAAACCTTATCTAGTCTATCACCTGGGTAAGAACCTGTCTACCTCTGGTTACATATCACTGGAATATAAACCTTATCTAGTCTATCACCTGGGTAAGAACCTGTCTACCTCTGGTTACATATCACTGGAATATAAACCTTATCTAGTCTATCACCTGGGTAAGAACCTGTCTACCTCTGGTTACATATCACTGGAATATAAACCTTATCTAGTCTATCACCTGGGTAAGAACCTCTCTACCTCTGGTTACATATCACTGGAATATAAACCTCATCTAGTCTATCACCTGGGTAAGAACCTCTCTACCTCTGGTTACATATCACTGGAATATAAACCTTATCTAGTCTATCGCCTGGGTAAGAACCTCTCTACCTCTGGTTACATATCACTGGAATATAAACCTTATCTAGTCTATCACCTGGGTAAGAACCTGTCTACCTCTGGTTACATATCACTGGAATATAAACCTTATCTAGTCTATCACCTGGGTAAGAACCTCTCTACCTCTGGTTACATATCACTGGAATATAAACCTTATCTAGTCTATCACCTGGGTAAGAACCTCTCTACCTCTGGTTGCATATCACTGGAATATAAACCTTATCTAGTCTATCACCTGGGTAAGAACCTGTCTACCTCTGGTTACATATCACTGGAATATAAACCTTATCTAGTCTACCTCTGGTTACATATCACTTTAATATAAACCTTATCTAGTCTATCACCTGGGTAAGTACCTGTCTACCTCTGGTTACATATCACCAGAATATAAACCTTATCTAGTCTATCACCTGGGTAAGAACCTCTCTACCTCTGGTTACATATCACTGGAATATAAACCTTATCTAGTCTATCACCTGGGTAAGAACCTGTCTACCTCTGGTTACATATCACTGGAATATAAACCTTATCTAGTCTATCACCTGGGTAAGAACCTCTCTACCTCTGGTTACATATCACTGGAATATAAACCTTATCTAGTCTATCACCTGGGTAAGAACCTGTCTACCTCTGGTTACATATCACTGGAATATAAACCTTATCTAGTCTATCACCTGGGTAAGAACCTCTCTACCTCTGGTTACATATCACTGGAATATAAACCTTATCTAGTCTATCACCTGGGTAAGAACCTCTCTACCTCTGGTTACATATCACTGGAATATAAACCTTATCTAGTCTATCACCTGGGTAAGAACCTGTCTACCTCTGGTTACATATCACTGGAATATAAACCTTATCTAGTCTATCACCTGGGTAAGAACCTCTGGCTGTACTGGGTAGACCAGAGGAACCAGGCTCTGAGGGGTGACCAGTCCTCTACTGACTGTACTGGGTAGAGAGGACCCAGGCTCTGAGGGGTGACCAGTCCTCTACTGACTGTACTGGGTAGACCAGAGGAACCAGGCTCTGAGGGGTGACCAGTCCTCTACTGGCTGTACTGGGTAGAGAGGAACCAGGCTCTGAGGGGTGACCAGTCCTCTACTGACTGTACTGGGTAGAGAGGAACCAGGCTCTGAGGGGTGACCAGTCCTCTACTTGCTGTACTGGGTAGAGAGGAACCAGGCTCTGAGGGGTGACCAGTCCTCTACTGGCTGTACTGGGTAGAGAGGAACCAGGCTCTGAGGGGTGACCAGTCCTCTACTGGCTGTACTGGGTAGAGAGGAACCAGGCTCTGAGGGGTGACCAGTCCTCTACTGACTGTACTGGGTAGACCAGAGGAACCAGGCTCTGAGGGGTGACCAGTCCTCTACTGGCTGTACTGGGTAGACCAGAGGAACCAGGCTCTGAGGGGTGACCAGTCCTCTACTGACTGTACTGGGTAGACCAGAGGAACCAGGCTCTGAGGGGTGACCAGTCCTCTACTGGCTGTACTGGGTAGAGAGGAACCAGGCTCTGAGGGGTGACCAGTCCTCTACTGGCTGTACTGGGTAGACCAGAGGAACCAGGCTCTGAGGGGTGACCAGTCCTCTACTGGCTGTACTGGGTAGAGAGGAACCAGGCTCTGAGGGGTGACCAGTCCTCTACTGACTGTACTGGGTAGACCAGAGGAACCAGGCTCTGAGGGGTGACCAGTCCTCTACTGGCTGTACTGGGTAGAGAGGAACCAGGCTCTGAGGGGTGACCAGTCCTCTACTGACTGTACTGGGTAGAGAGGAACCAGGCTCTGAGGGGTGACCAGTCCTCTACTTGCTGTACTGGGTAGAGAGGAACCAGGCTCTGAGTGGTGAACAGTCCTCTACTGGCTGTACTGGGTAGAGAGGAACCAGGCTCTGAGGGGTGACCAGTCCTCTACTGGCTGTACTGGGTAGAGAGAAACCAGGCTCTGAGGGGTGACCAGTCCTCTACTGGCTGTACTGGGTAGACCAGAGGAACCAGGCTCTGAGGGGTGACCAGTCCTCTACTGGCTGTACTGGGTAGACCAGAGGAACCAGGCTCTGAGGGGTGACCAGTCCTCTACTGGCTGTACTGGGTAGACCAGAGGAACCAGGCTCTGAGGGGTGACCAGTCCTCTACTGGCTGTACTGGGTAGACCAGAGGAACCAGGCTCTGAGGGGTGACCAGTCCTCTACTGGCTGTACTGGGTAGAGAGGAACCAGGCTCTGAGGGGTGACCAGTCCTCTACTGGCTGTACTGGGTAGAGAGGAACCAGGCCCTGAGGGGTGACCAGTCCTCTACTGGCTGTACTGGGTAGACCAGAGGAACCAGGCTCTGAGGGGTGACCAGTCCTCTACTGGCTGTACTGGGTAGACCAGAGGAACCAGGCTCTGAGGGGTGACCAGTCCTCTACTGGCTGTACTGGGTAGACCAGAGGAACCAGGCTCTGAGGGGTGACCAGTCCTCTTCTGGCTGTACTGGGTAGACCAGAGGAACCAGGCTCTGAGGGGTGACCAGTCCTCTCCTGACTGTACTGGGTAGAGAGGAACCAGGCTCTGAGGGGTGACCAGTCCTCTACTGACTGTACTGGGTAGACCAGAGGAACCAGGCTCTGAGGGGTGACCAGTCCTCTACTGGCTGTACTGGGTAGACCAGAGGAACCAGGCTCTGAGGGGTGACCAGTCCTCTACTGGCTGTACTGGGTAGACCAGAGGAACCAGGCTCTGAGGGGTGACCAGTCCTCTTCTGGCTGTACTGGGTAGACCAGAGGAACCAGGCTCTGAGGGGTGACCAGTCCTCTCCTGACTGTACTGGGTAGAGAGGAACCAGGCTCTGAGGGGTGACCAGTCCTCTACTGGCTGTACTGGGTAGAGAGGAACCAGGCTCTGAGGGGTGACCAGTTCTCTACTGGCTGTACTGGGTAGACCAGAGGAACCAGGCTCTGAGGGGTAACCAGTCCTCTACTGGCTGTACTGGTTAGACCAGAGGAACCAGGCTCTGAGGGGTGGCCAGTCCTCTACTGGCTGTACTGGGTAGAGAGGAACCAGGCTCTGAGGGGTGACCAGTCCTCTACTGGCTGTACTGGGTAGAGAGGAACCAGGCTCTGAGGGGTGACCAGTCCACTACTGGCTGTACTGGGTAGAGAGGAACCAGGCTCTGAGGGGTGACCAGTCCTCTACTGGCTGTACTGGGTAGAGAGGAACCAGGCTCTGAGGGGTGACCAGTCCTCTACTGGCTGTACTGGGTAGACCAGAGGAACCAGGCTCTGAGGGGTGACCAGTCCTCTACTGGCTGTACTGGGTAGACCAGAGGAACCAGGCTCTGAGGGGTGGCCAGTCCTCTACTGGCTGTACTGGGTAGAGAGGAACCAGGCTCTGAGGGGTGACCAGTCCTCTACTGGCTGTACTGGGTAGAGAGGAACCAGGCTCTGAGGGGTGACCAGTCCTCTACTGGCTGTACTGGGTAGAGAGGAACCAGGCTCTGAGGGGTGACCAGTCCTCTACTGACTGTACTGGGTAGAGAGGAACCAGGCTCTGAGGGGTGACCAGTCCTCTACTGGCTGTACTGGGTAAAGAGGAACCAGGCTCTGAGGGGTGACCAGTCCTCTACTAGTTGTACTGGGTAGACCAGAGGAACCAGGCTCTGAGGGGTGACCAGTCCTCTACTAGTTGTACTGGGTAGACCAGAGGAACCAGGCTCTGAGGGGTGACCAGTCCTCTTCTGGCTGTACTGGGTAGACCAGAGGAACCAGGCTCTGAGGGGTGACCAGTCCTCTACTGGCTGTACTGGGTAGACCAGAGGAACCAGGCTCTGAGGGGTGACCAGTCCTCTACTGGCTGTACTGGGTAGAGAGGAACCAGGCTATGAGGGGTGACCAGTCCTCTACTGGCTGTACTGGGTAGAGAGGAACCAGGCTCTGAGGGGTGACCAGTCCTCTACTGGCTGTACTGGGTAGAGAGGAACTAGGCTCTGAGGGGTGACCAGTCCTCTACTGGCTGTACTGGGTAGAGAGAAACCAGGCTCTGAGGGGTGACCAGTCCTCTACTGGCTGTACTGGGTAGAGAGGAACCAGGCTCTGAGGGGTGACCAGTCCTCTACTGGCTGTACTGGGTAGAGAGGAACCAGGCTCTGAGGGGTGACCAGTCCTCTACTGGCTGTACTGGGTAGAGAGGAACCAGGCTCTGAGGGGTGACCAGTCCTCTACTGGCTGTACTGGGTAGAGAGGAACCAGGCTCTGAGGGGTGGCCAGTCCTCTACTGGCTGCACTGGGTAGAGAGGAACCAGGCTCTGAGGGGTGACCAGTCCTCTACTGGCTGTACTGGGTAGAGAGGAACCAGGCTCTGAGGGGTGACCAGTCCTCTACTGGCTGTACTGGGTAGACCAGAGGAACCAGGCTCTGAGGGGTGACCAGTCCTCTACTAGCTGTACTGGGTAGAGAGGAACCAGGCTCTGAGGGGTGACCAGTCCTCTACTGGCTGTACTGGGTAGAGAGGAACCAGGCTCTGAGGGGTGACCAGTCCTCTACTGGCTGTACTGGGTAGAGAGGAACCAGGCTCTGAGGGGTGACCAGTCCTCTACTGGCTGTACTGGGTAGAGAGGAACCAGGCTCTGAGGGGTGACCAGTCCTCTACTGGCTGTACTGGGTAGAGAGGAACCAGGCTCTGAGGGGTGACCAGTCCTCTACTGGCTGTACTGGGTAGAGAGGAACCAGGCTCTGAGGGGTGACCAGTCCTCTACTGGCTGTACTGGGTAGACCAGAGGAACCAGGCTCTGAGGGGTGACCAGTCCTCTTCTAGCTGTACTGGGTAGAGAGGAACCAGGCTCTGAGGGGTGACCAGTCCTCTACTGACTGTACTGGGTAGAGAGGAACCAGGCTCTGAGGGGTGACCAGTCCTCTACTGGCTGTACTGGGTAGACCAGAGGAACCAGGCTCTGAGGGGTGACCAGTCCTCTACTGGCTGTACTGGGTAGACCAGAGGAACCAGGCTCTGAGGGGTGACCAGTCCTCTACTGGCTGTCCTGGGTAGACCAGAGGTACCAGGCTCTGAGGGGTGACCAGTCCTCTACTGACTGTACTGGGTAGAGAGGAACCAGGCTCTGAGGGGTGACCAGTCCTCTACTGGCTGTACTGGGTAGAGAGGAACCAGGCTCTGAGGGGTGACCAGTCCTCTACTGACTGTACTGGGTAGACCAGAGGAACCAGGCTCTGAGGGGTGACCAGTCCTCTACTGGCTGTACTGGGTAGACCAGAGGAACCAGGCTCTGAGGGGTGACCAGTCCTCTACTGGCTGTACTGGGTAGACCAGAGGAACCAGGCTCTGAGGGGTGACCAGTCCTCTACTGGCTGTACTGGGTAGACCAGAGGAACCAGGCTCTGAGGGGTGACCAGTCCTCTACTGGTTGTACTGGGTAGACCAGAGGAACCAGGCTCTGAGGGGTGACCAGTCCTCTACTGGCTGTACTGGGTAGACCAGAGGAACCAGGCTCTGAGGGGTGACCAGTCCTCTACTGGCTGTACTGGGTTAGACCAGAGGAACCAGGCTCTGAGGGGTGACCAGTCCTCTACTGGCTGTACTGGGTAGAGAGGAACCAGGCTCTGAGGGGTGACCAGTCCTCTACTGGCTGTACTGGGTAGAGAGGTACCAGGCTCTGAGGGTTGACCAGTCCTCTACTGGCTGTACTGGGTAGACCAGAGGAACCAGGCTCTGAGGGGTGACCAGTCCTCTACTGACTGTACTGGGTAGACCAGAGGAACCAGGCTCTGAGGGGTGACCAGTCCTCTACTGGCTGTACTGGGTAGACCAGAGGAACCAGGCTCTTAGGGGTGACCAGTCCTCTACTGGCTGTACTGGGTAGAGAGGAACCAGGCTCTGAGGGGTGACCAGTCCTCGACTGGCTGTACTGGGTACAGAGGAACCAGGCTCTGAGGGGTGACCAGTCCTCTACTGGCTGTACTGGGTAGAGAGGAACCAGGCTCTGAGGGGTGACCAGTCCTCGACTGGCTGTACTGGGTACAGAGGAACCAGGCTCTGAGGGGTGACCAGTCCTCTACTGGCTGTACTGGGTAGAGAGGAACCAGGCTCTGAGGGGTGACCAGTCCTCTACTAGCTGTACTGGGTAGACCAGAGGAACCAGGCTCTGAGGGGTGACCAGTCCTCTACTGGCTGTACTGGGTAGAGAGGAACCAGGCTCTGAGGGGTGACCAGTCCTCTACTGACTGTACTGGGTAGACCAGAGGAACCAGGCTCTGAGGGGTGACCAGTCCTCTACTGGCTGTACTGGGTAGAGAGGAACCAGGCTCTGAGGGGTGACCAGTCCTCTACTGGCTGTACTGGGTAGACCAGAGGAACCAGGCTCTGAGGGGTGACCAGTCCTCTACTGGCTGTACTGGGTAGACCAGAGGAACCAGGCTCTGAGGGGTGACCAGTCCTCTACTGGCTGTACTGGGTAGAGAGGAACCAGGCTCTGAGGGGTGGCCAGTCCTCTACTGGCTGTACTGGGTAGAGAGGAACCAGGCTCTGAGGGGTGGACCAGTCCTCTACTGGCTGTACTGGGTAGAGAGGAACCAGGCTCTGAGGGGTGACCAGTCCTCTACTGGCTGTACTGGGTAGAGAGGAACCAGGCTCTGAGGGGTGACCAGTCCTCTACTGGCTGTACTGGGTAGACCAGAGGAACCAGGCTCTGAGGGGTGACCAGTCCTCTACTGACTGTACTGGGTAGAGAGGAACCAGGCTCTGAGGGGTGACCAGTCCTCTACTGGCTGTACTGGGTAGACCAGAGGAACCAGGCTCTGAGGGGTGACCAGTCCTCTACTGGCTGTACTGGGTAGAGAGGAACCAGGCTCTGAGGGGTGACCAGTCCTCTACTGGCTGTACTGGGTAGACCAGAGGAACCAGGCTCTGAGGGGTGACCAGTCCTCTACTGGCTGTACTGGGTAGAGAGGAACCAGGCTATGAGGGGTGACCAGTCCTCTACTGGCTGTACTGGGTAGACCAGAGGAACCAGGCTCTGAGGGGTGACCAGTCCTCTACTGGCTGTACTGGGTAGACCAGAGGAACCAGGCTCTGAGGGGTGACAAGTCCTCTACTGGCTGTACTGGGTAGAGAGGAACCAGGCTCTGAGGGGTGACCAGTCCTCTACTGGCTGTACTGTGTAGACCAGAGGAACCAGGCTCTGAGGGGTGACCAGTCCTCTACTGGCTGTACTGGGTAGAGAGGAACCAGGCTCTGAGGGGTGACCAGTCCTCTACTGGCTGTACTGGGTAGACCAGAGGAACCAGGCTCTGAGGGGTGACCAGTCCTCTACTGGCTGTACTGGGTAGAGAGGATCCAGGCTCTGAGGGGTGACCAGTCCTCTACTGGCTGTACTGGGTAGACCAGAGGAACCAGGCTCTGAGGGGTGACCAGTCCTCTACTGGCTGTACTGGGTAGACCAGAGGAACCAGGCTCTGAGGGGTGACCAGTCCTCTACTGGCTGTACTGGGTAGACCAGAGGAACCAGGCTCTGAGGGGTGACCAGTCCTCTACTGGCTGTACTGGGTAGACCAGAGGAACCAGGCTCTGAGGGGTGACCAGTCCTCTACTGGCTGTACTGGGTAGAGAGGTACCAGGCTCTGAGGGGTGACCAGTCCTCTACTGGCTGTACTGGGTAGACCAGAGGAACCAGGCTCTGAGGGGTGACCAGTCCTCTACTGACTGTACTGGGTAGACCAGAGGAACCAGGCTCTGAGGGGTGACCAGTCCTCTACTGGCTGTACTGGGTAGAGAGGAACCAGGCTCTGAGGGGTGGCCAGTCCTCTACTGGCTGTACTGGGTAGAGAGGAACCAGGTTCTGAGGGGTGACCAGTCCTCTACTGGCTGTACTGGGTAGAGAGGAACCAGGCTCTGAGGGGTGACCAGTCCTCTACTGGCTGTACTGGGTAGACCAGAGGAACCAGGCTCTGAGGGGTGACCAGTCCTCTACTGGCTGTACTGGGTAGAGAGGAACCAGGCTCTGAGGGGTGACCAGTCCTCGACTGGCTGTACTGGGTACAGAGGAACCAGGCTCTGAGGGGTGACCAGTCCTCTACTGGCTGTACTGGGTAGAGAGGAACCAGGCTCTGAGGGGTGACCAGTCCTCTACTAGCTGTACTGGGTAGACCAGAGGAACCAGGCTCTGAGGGGTGACCAGTCCTCTACTGGCTGTACTGGGTAGAGAGGAACCAGGCTCTGAGGGGTGACCAGTCCTCTACTGGCTGTACTGGGTAGACCAGAGGAACCAGGCTCTGAGGGGTGACCAGTCCTCTACTGGCTGTACTGGGTAGAGAGGAACCAGGCTCTGAGGGGTGACCAGTCCTCTACTGACTGTACTGGGTAGAGAGGAACCAGGCTCTGAGGGGTGACCAGTCCTCTACTGGCTGTACTGGGTAGACCAGAGGAACCAGGCTCTGAGGGGTGACCAGTCCTCTACTGGCTGTACTGGGTAGACCAGAGGAACCAGGCTCTGAGGGGTGACCAGTCCTCTACTGACTGTACTGGGTAGACCAGAGGAACCAGGCTCTGAGGGGTGACCAGTCCTCTACTGGCTGTACTGGGTAGACCAGAGGAACCAGGCTCTGAGGGGTGACCAGTCCTCTACTGGCTGTACTGGGTAGACCAGAGGAACCAGGCTCTGAGGGGTGACCAGTCCTCTACTGGCTGTACTGGGTAGAGAGGAACCAGGCTCTGAGGGGTGGCCAGTCCTCTACTGGCTGTACTGGGTAGAGAGGAACCAGGCTCTGAGGGGTGGACCAGTCCTCTACTGGCTGTACTGGGTAGAGAGGAACCAGGCTCTGAGGGGTGACCAGTCCTCTACTGGCTGTACTGGGTAGAGAGGAACCAGGCTCTGAGGGGTGACCAGTCCTCTACTGGCTGTACTGGGTAGACCAGAGGAACCAGGCTCTGAGGGGTGGACCAGTCCTCTACTGGCTGTACTGGGTAGAGAGGAACCAGGCTCTGAGGGGTGACCAGTCCTCTACTGGCTGTACTGGGTAGAGAGGAACCAGGCTCTGAGGGGTGACCAGTCCTCTACTGGCTGTACTGGGTAGAGAGGTACCAGGCTCTGAGGGGTGACCAGTCCTCTACTGGCTGTACTGGGTAGAGAGGAACCAGGCTCTGAGGGGTGACCAGTCCTCTACTGGCTGTACTGGGTAGACCAGAGGAACCAGGCTCTGAGGGGTGACCAGTCCTCTACTGGCTGTACTGGGTAGACCAGAGGAACCAGGCTCTGAGGGGTGACCAGTCCTCTACTGGCTGTACTGGGTAGAGAGGAACCAGGCTCTGAGGGGTGACCAGTCCTCTACTGGCTGTACTGGGTAGACCAGAGGAACCAGGCTCTGAGGGGTGACCAGTCCTCTACTGGCTGTACTGGGTAGAGAGGAACCAGGCTCTGAGGGGTGACCAGTCCTCTACTGGCTGTACTGGGTAGACCAGAGGAACCAGGCTCTGAGGGGTGACCAGTCCTCTACTGGCTGTACTGGGTAGACCAGAGGAACCAGACTCTGAGGGGTGACCAGTCCTCTACTGGCTGTACTGGGTAGACCAGAGGAACCAGGCTCTGAGGGGTGACCAGTCCTCTACTGGCTGTACTGGGTAGACCAGAGGAACCAGGCTCTGAGGGGTGGCCAGTCCTCTACTGGCTGTACTGGGTAGAGAGGAACCAGGCTCTGAGGGGTGACCAGTCCTCTACTGGCTGTACTGGGTAGAGAGGAACCAGGCTCTGAGGGGTGACCAGTCCTCTACTGGCTGTACTGGGTAGAGAGGAACCAGGCTCTGAGGGGTGACCAGTCCTCTACTGGCTGTACTGGGTAGAGAGGGACCAGGCTCTGAGGGGTGACCAGTCCTCTACTGACTGTACTGGGTAGACCAGAGGAACCAGGCTCTGAGGGGTGACCAGTCCTCTACTGGCTGTACTGGGTAGAGAGGAACCAGGCTCTGAGGGGTGACCAGTCCTCTACTGGCTGTACTGGATAGAGAGGAACCAGGCTCTGAGGGGTGGCCAGTCCTCTACTGGCTGTACTGGGTAGAGAGGAACCAGGCTCTGAGGGGTGACCAGTCCTCTACTGGCTGTACTGGGTAGACCAGAGGAACCAGGCTCTGAGGGGTGACCAGTCCTCTACTGGCTGTACTGGGTAGACCAGAGGAACCAGGCTCTGAGGGATGACCAGTCCTCTACTGACTGTACTGGGTAGAGAGGAACCAGGCTCTGAGGGGTGACCAGTCCTCTACTGGCTGTACTGGGTAGAGAGGAACCAGACTCTGAGGGGTGACCAGTCCTCTACTGGCTGTACTGGGTAGAGAGGAACCAGGCTCTGAGGGGTGACCAGTCCTCTACTGGCTGTACTGGGTAGAGAGGAACCAGGCTCTGAGGGGTGACCAGTCCTCTACTGGCTGTACTGGGTAGAGAGGAACCAGGCTCTGAGGGGTGACCAGTCCTCTACTGGCTGTACTGGGTAGACCAGAGGAACCAGGCTCTGAGGGGTGACCAGTCCTCTACTGACTGTACTGGGTAGACCAGAGGAACCAGGCTCTGAGGGGTGACCAGTCCTCTACTGGCTGTACTGGGTAGACCAGAGGAACCAGGCTCTGAGGGGTGACCAGTCCTCTGCTGGCTGTACTGGGTAGACCAGAGGAACCAGGCTCTGAGGGGTGACCAGTCCTCTGCTGGCTGTACTGGGTAGAGAGGAACCAGGCTCTGAGGGGTGACCAGTCCTCTACTGGCTGTACTGGGTAGACCAGAGGAACCAGGCTCTGAGGGGTGACCAGTCCTCTGCTGGCTGTACTGGGTAGAGAGGAACCAGGCTCTGAGGGGTGACCAGTCCTCTACTGGCTGTACTGGGTAGAGAGGAACCAGGCTCTGAGGGGTGACCAGTCCTCTACTGACTGTACTGGGTAGACCAGAGGAACCAGGCTCTGAGGGGTGACCAGTCCTCTACTGGCTGTACTGGGTAGAGAGGAACCAGGCTCTGAGGGGTGACCAGTCCTCTACTGGCTGTACTGGGTAGACCAGAGGAACCAGGCTCTGAGGGGTGACCAGTCCTCTACTGGCTGTACTGGTTAGACCAGAGGAACCAGACTCTGAGGGGTGACCAGTCCTCTACTGGCTGTACTGGGTAGACCAGAGGAACCAGGCTCTGAGGGGTGACCAGTCCTCTACTGGCTGTACTGGGTAGAGAGGAACCAGGCTCTGAGGGGTGACCAGTCCTCTACTGGCTGTACTGGGTAGACCAGAGGAACCAGGCTCTGAGGGGTGACCAGTCCTCTACTGGCTGTACTGGGTAGACCAGAGGAACCAGGCTCTGAGGGGTGACGAGTCCTCTACTGGCTGTACTGGGTAGAGAGGAACCAGGCTCTGAGGGGTGACCAGTCCTCTACTGGCTGTACTGGGTAGACCAGAGGAACCAGGCTCTGAGGGGTGACCAGTCCTCTACTGGCTGTACTGGGTAGAGAGGAACCAGGCTCTGAGGGGTGACCAGTCCTCTACTGACTGTACTGGGTAGACCAGAGGAACCAGGCTCTGAGGGGTGACCAGTCCTCGACTGGCTGTACTGGGTAGAGAGGAACCAGGCTCTGAGGGGTGACCAGTCCTCTACTGGCTGTACTGGGTAGACCAGAGGAACCAGGCTCTGAGGGGTGACCAGTCCTCTACTGGCTGTACTGGGTAGACCAGAGTAACCAGGCTCTGAGGGGTGACCAGTCCTCTACTGACTGTACTGGGTAGACCAGATGAACCAGGCTCTGAGGGGTGACCAGTCCTCTACTGGCTGTACTGGGTAGAGAGGAACCAGGCTCTGAGGGGTGACCAGTCCTCTACTGGCTGTACTGGGTAGAGAGGAACCAGGCTCTGAGGGGTGACCAGTCCTCTACTAGCTGTACTGGGTAGAGAGGAACCAGGCTCTGAGGGGTGACCAGTCCTCTACTGGCTGTACTGGGTAGAGAAGAACCAGGCTCTGAGGGGTGACCAGTCCTCTACTGGCTGTACTGGGTAGACCAGAGGAACCAGGCTCTGAGGGGTGACCAGTCCTCTACTGGCTGTACTGGGTAGACCAGAGGAACCAGGCTCTGAGGGGTGACCAGTCCTCTACTGGCTGTACTGGGTAGACCAGAGGAACCAGGCTCTGAGGGGTGGCCAGTCCTCTACTGGCTGTACTGGGTAGAGAGGAACCAGGCTCTGAGGGGTGACCAGTCCTCTACTGGCTGTACTGGGTAGAGAGGAACCAGGCTCTGAGGGGTGACCAGTCCTCTACTGGCTGTACTGGGTAGAGAGGAACCAGGCTCTGAGGGGTGACCAGTCCTCTACTGGCTGTACTGGGTAGACCAGAGGAACCAGGCTCTGAGGGGTGACCAGTCCTCTACTGGCTGTACTGGGTAGACCAGAGGAACCAGGCTCTGAGGGGTGACCAGTCCTCTACTGGCTGTACTGGGTAGAGAGGAACCAGGCTCTGAGGGGTGACCAGTCCTCTACTGACTGTACTGGGTAGAGAGGAACCAGGCTCTGAGGGGTGACCAGTCCTCTACTGGCTGTACTGGGTAGAGAGGAACCAGGCTCTGAGGGGTGACCAGTCCTCTACTGGCTGTACTGGGTAGACCAGAGGAACCAGGCTCTGAGGGGTGACCAGTCCTCTACTAGCTGTACTGGGTAGAGAGGAACCAGGCTCTGAGGGGTGACCAGTCCTCTACTGGCTGTACTGGGTAGAGAGGAACCAGTCTCTGAGGGGTGACCAGTCCTCTACTGGCTGTACTGGGTAGACCAGAGGAACCAGGCTCTGAGGGGTGACCAGTCCTCTTCTAGCTGTACTGGGTAGAGAGGAACCAGGCTCTGAGGGGTGACCAGTCCTCTACTGGCTGTACTGGGTAGAGAGGAACCAGGCTCTGAGGGGTGACCAGTCCTCTACTGGCTGTACTGGGTAGACCAGAGGAACCAGGCTCTGAGGGGTGACCAGTCCTCTACTGGCTGTACTGGGTAGACCAGAGGAACCAGGCTCTGAGGGGTGACCAGTCCTCTACTGGCTGTACTGGGTAGACCAGAGGAACCAGGCTCTGAGGGGTGACCAGTCCTCTACTGACTGTACTGGGTAGAGAGGAACCAGGCTCTGAGGGGTGACCAGTCCTCTACTGGCTGTACTGGGTAGAGAGGAACCAGGCTCTGAGGGGTGACCAGTCCTCTACTGACTGTACTGGGTAGACCAGAGGAACCAGGCTCTGAGGGGTGACCAGTCCTCTACTGGCTGTACTGGGTAGACCAGAGGAACCAGGCTCTGAGGGGTGACCAGTCCTCTACTGGCTGTACTGGGTAGACCAGAGGAACCAGGCTCTGAGGGGTGACCAGTCCTCTACTGGTTGTACTGGGTAGACCAGAGGAACCAGGCTCTGAGGGGTGACCAGTCCTCTACTGGCTGTACTGGGTAGACCAGAGGAACCAGGCTCTGAGGGGTGACCAGTCCTCTACTGGCTGTACTGGGTAGACCAGAGGAACCAGGCTCTGAGGGGTGACCAGTCCTCTACTGGCTGTACTGGGTAGACCAGAGGAACCAGGCTCTGAGGGATGACCAGTCCTCTACTGACTGTACTGGGTAGAGAGGAACCAGGCTCTGAGGGGTGACCAGTCCTCTACTGGCTGTACTGGGTAGAGAGGAACCAGACTCTGAGGGGTGACCAGTCCTCTACTGGCTGTACTGGGTAGAGAGGAACCAGGCTCTGAGGGGTGACCAGTCCTCTACTGGCTGTACTGGGTAGAGAGGAACCAGGCTCTGAGGGGTGACCAGTCCTCTACTGGCTGTACTGGGTAGAGAGGAACCAGGCTCTGAGGGGTGACCAGTCCTCTACTGGCTGTACTGGGTAGACCAGAGGAACCAGGCTCTGAGGGGTGACCAGTCCTCTACTGACTGTACTGGGTAGACCAGAGGAACCAGGCTCTGAGGGGTGACCAGTCCTCTACTGGCTGTACTGGGTAGACCAGAGGAACCAGGCTCTGAGGGGTGACCAGTCCTCTGCTGGCTGTACTGGGTAGAGAGGAACCAGGCTCTGAGGGGTGACCAGTCCTCTACTGGCTGTACTGGGTAGAGAGGAACCAGGCTCTGAGGGGTGACCAGTCCTCTACTGACTGTACTGGGTAGACCAGAGGAACCAGGCTCTGAGGGGTGACCAGTCCTCTACTGGCTGTACTGGGTAGAGAGGAACCAGGCTCTGAGGGGTGACCAGTCCTCTACTGGCTGTACTGGGTAGACCAGAGGAACCAGGCTCTGAGGGGTGACCAGTCCTCTACTGGCTGTACTGGGTAGAGAGGAACCAGGCTCTGAGGGGTGACCAGTCCTCTACTGGCTGTACTGGGTAGACCAGAGGAACCAGGCTCTGAGGGGTGACCAGTCCTCTACTGGCTGTACTGGGTAGACCAGAGGAACCAGGCTCTGAGGGGTGACGAGTCCTCTACTGGCTGTACTGGGTAGAGAGGAACCAGGCTCTGAGGGGTGACCAGTCCTCTACTGGCTGTACTGGGTAGACCAGAGGAACCAGGCTCTGAGGGGTGACCAGTCCTCTACTGGCTGTACTGGGTAGAGAGGAACCAGGCTCTGAGGGGTGACCAGTCCTCTACTGACTGTACTGGGTAGACCAGAGGAACCAGGCTCTGAGGGGTGACCAGTCCTCGACTGGCTGTACTGGGTAGAGAGGAACCAGGCTCTGAGGGGTGACCAGTCCTCTACTGGCTGTACTGGGTAGAGAGGAACCAGGCTCTGAGGGGTGACCAGTCCTCTACTGACTGTACTGGGTAGACCAGATGAACCAGGCTCTGAGGGGTGACCAGTCCTCTACTGGCTGTACTGGGTAGAGAGGAACCAGGCTCTGAGGGGTGACCAGTCCTCTACTGGCTGTACTGGGTAGAGAGGAACCAGGCTCTGAGGGGTGACCAGTCCTCTACTAGCTGTACTGGGTAGAGAGGAACCAGGCTCTGAGGGGTGACCAGTCCTCTACTGGCTGTACTGGGTAGAGAGGAACCAGGCTCTGAGGGGTGACCAGTCCTCTACTGGCTGTACTGGGTAGACCAGAGGAACCAGGCTCTGAGGGGTGACCAGTCCTCTACTGGCTGTACTGGGTAGACCAGAGGAACCAGGCTCTGAGGGGTGACCAGTCCTCTACTAGCTGTACTGGGTAGAGAGGAACCAGGCTCTGAGGGGTGACCAGTCCTCTACTGGCTGTACTGGGTAGAGAGGAACCAGGCTCTGAGGGGTGACCAGTCCTCTACTGGCTGTACTGGGTAGACCAGAGGAACCAGGCTCTGAGGGGTGACCAGTCCTCTACTGGCTGTACTGGGTAGACCAGAGGAACCAGGCTCTGAGGGGTGACCAGTCCTCTACTAGCTGTACTGGGTAGAGAGGAACCAGGCTCTGAGGGGTGACCAGTCCTCTACTGGCTGTACTGGGTAGAGAGGAACCAGGCTCTGAGGGGTGACCAGTCCTCTACTGGCTGTACTGGGTAGAGAGGAACCAGGCTCTGAGGGGTGACCAGTCCTCTACTGGCTGTACTGGGTAGAGAGGAACCAGTCTCTGAGGGGTGACCAGTCCTCTACTGGCTGTACTGGGTAGACCAGAGGAACCAGGCTCTGAGGGGTGACCAGTCCTCTTCTAGCTGTACTGGGTAGAGAGGAACCAGGCTCTGAGGGGTGACCAGTCCTCTACTGACTGTACTGGGTAGAGAGGAACCAGACTCTGAGGGGTGACCAGTCCTCTACTGGCTGTACTGGGTAGACCAGAGGAACCAGGCTCTGAGGGGTGACCAGTCCTCTACTGGCTGTACTGGGTAGACCAGAGGAACCAGGCTCTGAGGGGTGACCAGTCCTCTACTGGCTGTACTGGGTAGACCAGAGGAACCAGGCTCTGAGGGGTGACCAGTCCTCTACTGACTGTACTGGGTAGAGAGGAACCAGGCTCTGAGGGGTGACCAGTCCTCTACTGGCTGTACTGGGTAGAGAGGAACCAGTCTCTGAGGGGTGACCAGTCCTCTACTGGCTGTACTGGGTAGACCAGAGGAACCAGGCTCTGAGGGGTGACCAGTCCTCTTCTAGCTGTACTGGGTAGAGAGGAACCAGGCTCTGAGGGGTGACCAGTCCTCTACTGGCTGTACTGGGTAGAGAGGAACCAGGCTCTGAGGGGTGACCAGTCCTCTACTGGCTGTACTGGGTAGACCAGAGGAACCAGGCTCTGAGGGGTGACCAGTCCTCTACTGGCTGTACTGGGTAGACCAGAGGAACCAGGCTCTGAGGGGTGACCAGTCCTCTACTGGCTGTACTGGGTAGACCAGAGGAACCAGGCTCTGAGGGGTGACCAGTCCTCTACTGACTGTACTGGGTAGAGAGGAACCAGGCTCTGAGGGGTGACCAGTCCTCTACTGGCTGTACTGGGTAGAGAGGAACCAGGCTCTGAGGGGTGACCAGTCCTCTACTGACTGTACTGGGTAGACCAGAGGAACCAGGCTCTGAGGGGTGACCAGTCCTCTACTGGCTGTACTGGGTAGACCAGAGGAACCAGGCTCTGAGGGGTGACCAGTCCTCTACTGGCTGTACTGGGTAGACCAGAGGAACCAGGCTCTGAGGGGTGACCAGTCCTCTACTGGTTGTACTGGGTAGACCAGAGGAACCAGGCTCTGAGGGGTGACCAGTCCTCTACTGGCTGTACTGGGTAGACCAGAGGAACCAGGCTCTGAGGGGTGACCAGTCCTCTACTGGCTGTACTGGGTAGACCAGAGGAACCAGGCTCTGAGGGGTGACCAGTCCTCTACTGGCTGTACTGGGTAGACCAGAGGAACCAGGCTCTGAGGGATGACCAGTCCTCTACTGACTGTACTGGGTAGAGAGGAACCAGGCTCTGAGGGGTGACCAGTCCTCTACTGGCTGTACTGGGTAGAGAGGAACCAGACTCTGAGGGGTGACCAGTCCTCTACTGGCTGTACTGGGTAGAGAGGAACCAGGCTCTGAGGGGTGACCAGTCCTCTACTGGCTGTACTGGGTAGAGAGGAACCAGGCTCTGAGGGGTGACCAGTCCTCTACTGGCTGTACTGGGTAGAGAGGAACCAGGCTCTGAGGGGTGACCAGTCCTCTACTGGCTGTACTGGGTAGACCAGAGGAACCAGGCTCTGAGGGGTGACCAGTCCTCTACTGACTGTACTGGGTAGACCAGAGGAACCAGGCTCTGAGGGGTGACCAGTCCTCTACTGGCTGTACTGGGTAGACCAGAGGAACCAGGCTCTGAGGGGTGACCAGTCCTCTGCTGGCTGTACTGGGTAGAGAGGAACCAGGCTCTGAGGGGTGACCAGTCCTCTACTGGCTGTACTGGGTAGAGAGGAACCAGGCTCTGAGGGGTGACCAGTCCTCTACTGACTGTACTGGGTAGACCAGAGGAACCAGGCTCTGAGGGGTGACCAGTCCTCTACTGGCTGTACTGGGTAGAGAGGAACCAGGCTCTGAGGGGTGACCAGTCCTCTACTGGCTGTACTGGGTAGACCAGAGGAACCAGGCTCTGAGGGGTGACCAGTCCTCTACTGGCTGTACTGGGTAGAGAGGAACCAGGCTCTGAGGGGTGACCAGTCCTCTACTGGCTGTACTGGGTAGACCAGAGGAACCAGGCTCTGAGGGGTGACCAGTCCTCTACTGGCTGTACTGGGTAGACCAGAGGAACCAGGCTCTGAGGGGTGACGAGTCCTCTACTGGCTGTACTGGGTAGAGAGGAACCAGGCTCTGAGGGGTGACCAGTCCTCTACTGGCTGTACTGGGTAGACCAGAGGAACCAGGCTCTGAGGGGTGACCAGTCCTCTACTGGCTGTACTGGGTAGAGAGGAACCAGGCTCTGAGGGGTGACCAGTCCTCTACTGACTGTACTGGGTAGACCAGAGGAACCAGGCTCTGAGGGGTGACCAGTCCTCGACTGGCTGTACTGGGTAGAGAGGAACCAGGCTCTGAGGGGTGACCAGTCCTCTACTGGCTGTACTGGGTAGAGAGGAACCAGGCTCTGAGGGGTGACCAGTCCTCTACTGACTGTACTGGGTAGACCAGATGAACCAGGCTCTGAGGGGTGACCAGTCCTCTACTGGCTGTACTGGGTAGAGAGGAACCAGGCTCTGAGGGGTGACCAGTCCTCTACTGGCTGTACTGGGTAGAGAGGAACCAGGCTCTGAGGGGTGACCAGTCCTCTACTAGCTGTACTGGGTAGAGAGGAACCAGGCTCTGAGGGGTGACCAGTCCTCTACTGGCTGTACTGGGTAGAGAGGAACCAGGCTCTGAGGGGTGACCAGTCCTCTACTGGCTGTACTGGGTAGACCAGAGGAACCAGGCTCTGAGGGGTGACCAGTCCTCTACTGGCTGTACTGGGTAGACCAGAGGAACCAGGCTCTGAGGGGTGACCAGTCCTCTACTAGCTGTACTGGGTAGAGAGGAACCAGGCTCTGAGGGGTGACCAGTCCTCTACTGGCTGTACTGGGTAGAGAGGAACCAGGCTCTGAGGGGTGACCAGTCCTCTACTGGCTGTACTGGGTAGACCAGAGGAACCAGGCTCTGAGGGGTGACCAGTCCTCTACTGGCTGTACTGGGTAGACCAGAGGAACCAGGCTCTGAGGGGTGACCAGTCCTCTACTAGCTGTACTGGGTAGAGAGGAACCAGGCTCTGAGGGGTGACCAGTCCTCTACTGGCTGTACTGGGTAGAGAGGAACCAGGCTCTGAGGGGTGACCAGTCCTCTACTGGCTGTACTGGGTAGAGAGGAACCAGGCTCTGAGGGGTGACCAGTCCTCTACTGGCTGTACTGGGTAGAGAGGAACCAGTCTCTGAGGGGTGACCAGTCCTCTACTGGCTGTACTGGGTAGACCAGAGGAACCAGGCTCTGAGGGGTGACCAGTCCTCTTCTAGCTGTACTGGGTAGAGAGGAACCAGGCTCTGAGGGGTGACCAGTCCTCTACTGACTGTACTGGGTAGAGAGGAACCAGACTCTGAGGGGTGACCAGTCCTCTACTGGCTGTACTGGGTAGACCAGAGGAACCAGGCTCTGAGGGGTGACCAGTCCTCTACTGGCTGTACTGGGTAGACCAGAGGAACCAGGCTCTGAGGGGTGACCAGTCCTCTACTGGCTGTACTGGGTAGACCAGAGGAACCAGGCTCTGAGGGGTGACCAGTCCTCTACTGACTGTACTGGGTAGAGAGGAACCAGGCTCTGAGGGGTGACCAGTCCTCTACTGGCTGTACTGGGTAGAGAGGAACCAGGCTCTGAGGGGTGACCAGTCCTCTACTGACTGTACTGGGTAGACCAGAGGAACCAGGCTCTGAGGGGTGACCAGTCCTCTACTGGCTGTACTGGGTAGACCAGAGGAACCAGGCTCTGAGGGGTGACCAGTCCTCTACTGGCTGTACTGGGTAGACCAGAGGAACCAGGCTCTGAGGGGTGACCAGTCCTCTACTGGTTGTACTGGGTAGACCAGAGGAACCAGGCTCTGAGGGGTGACCAGTCCTCTACTGGCTGTACTGGGTAGACCAGAGGAACCAGGCTCTGAGGGGTGACAAGTCCTCTACTGGCTGTACTGGGTTAGACCAGAGGAACCAGGCTCTGAGGGGTGACCAGTCCTCTACTGGCTGTACTGGGTTAGACCAGAGGAACCAGGCTCTGAGGGGTGACCAGTCCTCTACTGGCTGTACTGGGTAGAGAGGAACCAGGCTCTGAGGGGTGACCAGTCCTCTACTGGCTGTACTGGGTTAGACCAGAGGAACCAGGCTCTGAGGGGTGACCAGTCCTCTACTGGCTGTACTGGGTAGAGAGGAACCAGGCTCTGAGGGGTGACCAGTCCTCTACTGGCTGTACTGGGTAGAGAGGTACCAGGCTCTGAGGGGTGACCAGTCCTCTACTGGCTGTACTGGGTAGACCAGAGGAACCAGGCTCTGAGGGGTGACCAGTCCTCTACTGACTGTACTGGGTAGAGAGGAACCAGGCTCTGAGGGGTGACCAGTCCTCTACTGGCTGTACTGGGTAGACCAGAGGAACCAGGCTCTGAGGGGTGACCAGTCCTCTACTGGCTGTACTGGGTAGAGAGGAACCAGGCTCTGAGGGGTGACCAGTCCTCTACTGGCTGTACTGGGTAGAGAGGAACCAGGCTCTGAGGGGTGACCAGTCCTCTACTGGCTGTACTGGGTAGAGAGGAACCAGGCTCTGAGGGGTGACCAGTCCTCTACTAGCTGTACTGGGTAGACCAGAGGAACCAGGCTCTGAGGGGTGACCAGTCCTCTACTGGCTGTACTGGGTAGACCAGAGGAACCAGGCTCTGAGGGGTGACCAGTCCTCTACTAGCTGTACTGGGTAGACCAGAGGAACCAGGCTCTGAGGGGTGACCAGTCCTCTACTGGCTGTACTGGGTAGACCAGAGGAACCAGGCTCTGAGGGGTGACCAGTCCTCTACTGGCTGTACTGGGTAGACCAGAGGAACCAGGCTCTGAGGGGTGACCAGTCCTCTACTGACTGTACTGGGTAGACCAGAGGAACCAGGCTCTGAGGGGTGACCAGTCCTCTACTGGCTGTACTGGGTTAGACCAGAGGAACCAGGCTCTGAGGGGTGACCAGTCCTCTACTGGCTGTACTGGGTAGAGAGGAACCAGGCTCTGAGGGGTGACCAGTCCTCTACTGGCTGTACTGGGTAGAGAGGTACCAGGCTCTGAGGGGTGACCAGTCCTCTACTGGCTGTACTGGGTAGACCAGAGGAACCAGGCTCTGAGGGGTGACCAGTCCTCTACTGGCTGTACTGGGTAGAGAGGAACCAGGCTCTGAGGGGTGACCAGTCCTCTACTGGCTGTACTGGGTAGAGAGGTACCAGGCTCTGAGGGGTGACCAGTCCTCTACTGGCTGTACTGGGTAGACCAGAGGAACCAGGCTCTGAGGGGTGACCAGTCCTCTACTGACTGTACTGGGTAGACCAGAGGAACCAGGCTCTGAGGGGTGACCAGTCCTCTACTGGCTGTACTGGGTAGAGAGTAACCAGGCTCTGAGGGGTGACCAGTCCTCTACTGGCTGTACTGGGTAGACCAGAGGAACCAGGCTCTGAGGGGTGACCAGTCCTCTACTGGCTGTACTGGGTAGACCAGAGGAACCAGGCTCTGAGGGGTGACCAGTCCTCTACTGGCTGTACTGGGTAGACCAGAGGAACCAGGCTCTGAGGGGTGACCAGTCCTCTACTGGCTGTACTGGGTAGACCAGAGGAACCAGGCTCTGAGGGGTGACCAGTCCTCTACTGGCTGTACTGGGTAGAGAGGAACCAGGCTCTGAGGGGTGACCAGTCCTCTACTGGCTGTACTGGGTAGAGAGGAACCAGGCCCTGAGGGGTGACCAGTCCTCTACTGGCTGTACTGGGTAGACCAGAGGAACCAGGCTCTGAGGGGTGACCAGTCCTCTACTGGCTGTACTGGGTAGACCAGAGGAACCAGGCTCTGAGGGGTGACCAGTCCTCTACTGGCTGTACTGGGTAGACCAGAGGAACCAGGCTCTGAGGGGTGACCAGTCCTCTTCTGGCTGTACTGGGTAGACCAGAGGAACCAGGCTCTGAGGGGTGACCAGTCCTCTCCTGACTGTACTGGGTAGAGAGGAACCAGGCTCTGAGGGGTGACCAGTCCTCTACTGGCTGTACTGGGTAGAGAGGAACCAGGCTCTGAGGGGTGACCAGTCCTCTACTGACTGTACTGGGTAGAGAGGAACCAGGCTCTGAGGGGTGACCAGTCCTCTACTGACTGTACTGGGTAGACCAGAGGAACCAGGCTCTGAGGGGTGACCAGTCCTCTACTGGCTGTACTGGGTAGACCAGAGGAACCAGGCTCTGAGGGGTGACCAGTCCTCTACTGGCTGTACTGGGTAGACCAGAGGAACCAGGCTCTGAGGGGTGACCAGTCCTCTTCTGGCTGTACTGGGTAGACCAGAGGAACCAGGCTCTGAGGGGTGACCAGTCCTCTCCTGACTGTACTGGGTAGAGAGGAACCAGGCTCTGAGGGGTGACCAGTCCTCTACTGGCTGTACTGGGTAGAGAGGAACCAGGCTCTGAGGGGTGACCAGTTCTCTACTGGCTGTACTGGGTAGACCAGAGGAACCAGGCTCTGAGGGGTAACCAGTCCTCTACTGGCTGTACTGGTTAGACCAGAGGAACCAGGCTCTGAGGGGTGGCCAGTCCTCTACTGGCTGTACTGGGTAGAGAGGAACCAGGCTCTGAGGGGTGACCAGTCCTCTACTGGCTGTACTGGGTAGAGAGGAACCAGGCTCTGAGGGGTGACCAGTCCACTACTGGCTGTACTGGGTAGAGAGGAACCAGGCTCTGAGGGGTGACCAGTCCTCTACTGGCTGTACTGGGTAGAGAGGAACCAGGCTCTGAGGGGTGACCAGTCCTCTACTGGCTGTACTGGGTAGACCAGAGGAACCAGGCTCTGAGGGGTGACCAGTCCTCTACTGGCTGTACTGGGTAGACCAGAGGAACCAGGCTCTGAGGGGTGGCCAGTCCTCTACTGGCTGTACTGGGTAGAGAGGAACCAGGCTCTGAGGGGTGACCAGTCCTCTACTGGCTGTACTGGGTAGAGAGGAACCAGGCTCTGAGGGGTGACCAGTCCTCTACTGGCTGTACTGGGTAGAGAGGAACCAGGCTCTGAGGGGTGACCAGTCCTCTACTGACTGTACTGGGTAGAGAGGAACCAGGCTCTGAGGGGTGACCAGTCCTCTACTGGCTGTACTGGGTAAAGAGGAACCAGGCTCTGAGGGGTGACCAGTCCTCTACTAGTTGTACTGGGTAGACCAGAGGAACCAGGCTCTGAGGGGTGACCAGTCCTCTACTAGTTGTACTGGGTAGACCAGAGGAACCAGGCTCTGAGGGGTGACCAGTCCTCTTCTGGCTGTACTGGGTAGACCAGAGGAACCAGGCTCTGAGGGGTGACCAGTCCTCTACTGGCTGTACTGGGTAGACCAGAGGAACCAGGCTCTGAGGGGTGACCAGTCCTCTACTGGCTGTACTGGGTAGAGAGGAACCAGGCTATGAGGGGTGACCAGTCCTCTACTGGCTGTACTGGGTAGAGAGGAACTAGGCTCTGAGGGGTGACCAGTCCTCTACTGGCTGTACTGGGTAGAGAGGAACCAGGCTCTGAGGGGTGACCAGTCCTCTACTGGCTGTACTGGGTAGAGAGGAACCAGGCTCTGAGGGGTGACCAGTCCTCTACTGGCTGTACTGGGTAGAGAGGAACCAGGCTCTGAGGGGTGACCAGTCCTCTACTGGCTGTACTGGGTAGAGAGGAACCAGGCTCTGAGGGGTGGCCAGTCCTCTACTGGCTGCACTGGGTAGAGAGGAACCAGGCTCTGAGGGGTGACCAGTCCTCTACTGGCTGTACTGGGTAGAGAGGAACCAGGCTCTGAGGGGTGACCAGTCCTCTACTGGCTGTACTGGGTAGACCAGAGGAACCAGGCTCTGAGGGGTGACCAGTCCTCTACTAGCTGTACTGGGTAGAGAGGAACCAGGCTCTGAGGGGTGACCAGTCCTCTACTGGCTGTACTGGGTAGAGAGGAACCAGGCTCTGAGGGGTGACCAGTCCTCTACTGGCTGTACTGGGTAGAGAGGAACCAGGCTCTGAGGGGTGACCAGTCCTCTACTGGCTGTACTGGGTAGAGAGGAACCAGGCTCTGAGGGGTGACCAGTCCTCTACTGGCTGTACTGGGTAGAGAGGAACCAGGCTCTGAGGGGTGACCAGTCCTCTACTGGCTGTACTGGGTAGAGAGGAACCAGGCTCTGAGGGGTGACCAGTCCTCTACTGGCTGTACTGGGTAGACCAGAGGAACCAGGCTCTGAGGGGTGACCAGTCCTCTTCTAGCTGTACTGGGTAGAGAGGAACCAGGCTCTGAGGGGTGACCAGTCCTCTACTGACTGTACTGGGTAGAGAGGAACCAGGCTCTGAGGGGTGACCAGTCCTCTACTGGCTGTACTGGGTAGACCAGAGGAACCAGGCTCTGAGGGGTGACCAGTCCTCTACTGGCTGTACTGGGTAGACCAGAGGAACCAGGCTCTGAGGGGTGACCAGTCCTCTACTGGCTGTCCTGGGTAGACCAGAGGTACCAGGCTCTGAGGGGTGACCAGTCCTCTACTGACTGTACTGGGTAGAGAGGAACCAGGCTCTGAGGGGTGACCAGTCCTCTACTGGCTGTACTGGGTAGAGAGGAACCAGGCTCTGAGGGGTGACCAGTCCTCTACTGACTGTACTGGGTAGACCAGAGGAACCAGGCTCTGAGGGGTGACCAGTCCTCTACTGGCTGTACTGGGTAGACCAGAGGAACCAGGCTCTGAGGGGTGACCAGTCCTCTACTGGCTGTACTGGGTAGACCAGAGGAACCAGGCTCTGAGGGGTGACCAGTCCTCTACTGGTTGTACTGGGTAGACCAGAGGAACCAGGCTCTGAGGGGTGACCAGTCCTCTACTGGCTGTACTGGGTAGACCAGAGGAACCAGGCTCTGAGGGGTGACCAGTCCTCTACTGGCTGTACTGGGTTAGACCAGAGGAACCAGGCTCTGAGGGGTGACCAGTCCTCTACTGGCTGTACTGGGTAGAGAGGAACCAGGCTCTGAGGGGTGACCAGTCCTCTACTGGCTGTACTGGGTAGAGAGGTACCAGGCTCTGAGGGTTGACCAGTCCTCTACTGGCTGTACTGGGTAGACCAGAGGAACCAGGCTCTGAGGGGTGACCAGTCCTCTACTGACTGTACTGGGTAGACCAGAGGAACCAGGCTCTGAGGGGTGACCAGTCCTCTACTGGCTGTACTGGGTAGACCAGAGGAACCAGGCTCTTAGGGGTGACCAGTCCTCTACTGGCTGTACTGGGTAGAGAGGAACCAGGCTCTGAGGGGTGACCAGTCCTCGACTGGCTGTACTGGGTACAGAGGAACCAGGCTCTGAGGGGTGACCAGTCCTCTACTGGCTGTACTGGGTAGAGAGGAACCAGGCTCTGAGGGGTGACCAGTCCTCGACTGGCTGTACTGGGTACAGAGGAACCAGGCTCTGAGGGGTGACCAGTCCTCTACTGGCTGTACTGGGTAGAGAGGAACCAGGCTCTGAGGGGTGACCAGTCCTCTACTAGCTGTACTGGGTAGACCAGAGGAACCAGGCTCTGAGGGGTGACCAGTCCTCTACTGGCTGTACTGGGTAGAGAGGAACCAGGCTCTGAGGGGTGACCAGTCCTCTACTGACTGTACTGGGTAGACCAGAGGAACCAGGCTCTGAGGGGTGACCAGTCCTCTACTGGCTGTACTGGGTAGAGAGGAACCAGGCTCTGAGGGGTGACCAGTCCTCTACTGGCTGTACTGGGTAGACCAGAGGAACCAGGCTCTGAGGGGTGACCAGTCCTCTACTGGCTGTACTGGGTAGACCAGAGGAACCAGGCTCTGAGGGGTGACCAGTCCTCTACTGGCTGTACTGGGTAGAGAGGAACCAGGCTCTGAGGGGTGGCCAGTCCTCTACTGGCTGTACTGGGTAGAGAGGAACCAGGCTCTGAGGGGTGGACCAGTCCTCTACTGGCTGTACTGGGTAGAGAGGAACCAGGCTCTGAGGGGTGACCAGTCCTCTACTGGCTGTACTGGGTAGAGAGGAACCAGGCTCTGAGGGGTGACCAGTCCTCTACTGGCTGTACTGGGTAGACCAGAGGAACCAGGCTCTGAGGGGTGACCAGTCCTCTACTGACTGTACTGGGTAGAGAGGAACCAGGCTCTGAGGGGTGACCAGTCCTCTACTGGCTGTACTGGGTAGACCAGAGGAACCAGGCTCTGAGGGGTGACCAGTCCTCTACTGGCTGTACTGGGTAGAGAGGAACCAGGCTCTGAGGGGTGACCAGTCCTCTACTGGCTGTACTGGGTAGACCAGAGGAACCAGGCTCTGAGGGGTGACCAGTCCTCTACTGGCTGTACTGGGTAGAGAGGAACCAGGCTATGAGGGGTGACCAGTCCTCTACTGGCTGTACTGGGTAGACCAGAGGAACCAGGCTCTGAGGGGTGACCAGTCCTCTACTGGCTGTACTGGGTAGACCAGAGGAACCAGGCTCTGAGGGGTGACAAGTCCTCTACTGGCTGTACTGGGTAGAGAGGAACCAGGCTCTGAGGGGTGACCAGTCCTCTACTGGCTGTACTGTGTAGACCAGAGGAACCAGGCTCTGAGGGGTGACCAGTCCTCTACTGGCTGTACTGGGTAGAGAGGAACCAGGCTCTGAGGGGTGACCAGTCCTCTACTGGCTGTACTGGGTAGACCAGAGGAACCAGGCTCTGAGGGGTGACCAGTCCTCTACTGGCTGTACTGGGTAGAGAGGATCCAGGCTCTGAGGGGTGACCAGTCCTCTACTGGCTGTACTGGGTAGACCAGAGGAACCAGGCTCTGAGGGGTGACCAGTCCTCTACTGGCTGTACTGGGTAGACCAGAGGAACCAGGCTCTGAGGGGTGACCAGTCCTCTACTGGCTGTACTGGGTAGACCAGAGGAACCAGGCTCTGAGGGGTGACCAGTCCTCTACTGGCTGTACTGGGTAGACCAGAGGAACCAGGCTCTGAGGGGTGACCAGTCCTCTACTGGCTGTACTGGGTAGAGAGGTACCAGGCTCTGAGGGGTGACCAGTCCTCTACTGGCTGTACTGGGTAGACCAGAGGAACCAGGCTCTGAGGGGTGACCAGTCCTCTACTGACTGTACTGGGTAGACCAGAGGAACCAGGCTCTGAGGGGTGACCAGTCCTCTACTGGCTGTACTGGGTAGAGAGGAACCAGGCTCTGAGGGGTGGCCAGTCCTCTACTGGCTGTACTGGGTAGAGAGGAACCAGGTTCTGAGGGGTGACCAGTCCTCTACTGGCTGTACTGGGTAGAGAGGAACCAGGCTCTGAGGGGTGACCAGTCCTCTACTGGCTGTACTGGGTAGACCAGAGGAACCAGGCTCTGAGGGGTGACCAGTCCTCTACTGGCTGTACTGGGTAGAGAGGAACCAGGCTCTGAGGGGTGACCAGTCCTCGACTGGCTGTACTGGGTACAGAGGAACCAGGCTCTGAGGGGTGACCAGTCCTCTACTGGCTGTACTGGGTAGAGAGGAACCAGGCTCTGAGGGGTGACCAGTCCTCTACTAGCTGTACTGGGTAGACCAGAGGAACCAGGCTCTGAGGGGTGACCAGTCCTCTACTGGCTGTACTGGGTAGAGAGGAACCAGGCTCTGAGGGGTGACCAGTCCTCTACTGGCTGTACTGGGTAGACCAGAGGAACCAGGCTCTGAGGGGTGACCAGTCCTCTACTGGCTGTACTGGGTAGAGAGGAACCAGGCTCTGAGGGGTGACCAGTCCTCTACTGACTGTACTGGGTAGAGAGGAACCAGGCTCTGAGGGGTGACCAGTCCTCTACTGGCTGTACTGGGTAGACCAGAGGAACCAGGCTCTGAGGGGTGACCAGTCCTCTACTGGCTGTACTGGGTAGACCAGAGGAACCAGGCTCTGAGGGGTGACCAGTCCTCTACTGACTGTACTGGGTAGACCAGAGGAACCAGGCTCTGAGGGGTGACCAGTCCTCTACTGGCTGTACTGGGTAGACCAGAGGAACCAGGCTCTGAGGGGTGACCAGTCCTCTACTGGCTGTACTGGGTAGACCAGAGGAACCAGGCTCTGAGGGGTGACCAGTCCTCTACTGGCTGTACTGGGTAGAGAGGAACCAGGCTCTGAGGGGTGGCCAGTCCTCTACTGGCTGTACTGGGTAGAGAGGAACCAGGCTCTGAGGGGTGGACCAGTCCTCTACTGGCTGTACTGGGTAGAGAGGAACCAGGCTCTGAGGGGTGACCAGTCCTCTACTGGCTGTACTGGGTAGAGAGGAACCAGGCTCTGAGGGGTGACCAGTCCTCTACTGGCTGTACTGGGTAGACCAGAGGAACCAGGCTCTGAGGGGTGGACCAGTCCTCTACTGGCTGTACTGGGTAGAGAGGAACCAGGCTCTGAGGGGTGACCAGTCCTCTACTGGCTGTACTGGGTAGAGAGGAACCAGGCTCTGAGGGGTGACCAGTCCTCTACTGGCTGTACTGGGTAGAGAGGTACCAGGCTCTGAGGGGTGACCAGTCCTCTACTGGCTGTACTGGGTAGAGAGGAACCAGGCTCTGAGGGGTGACCAGTCCTCTACTGGCTGTACTGGGTAGACCAGAGGAACCAGGCTCTGAGGGGTGACCAGTCCTCTACTGGCTGTACTGGGTAGACCAGAGGAACCAGGCTCTGAGGGGTGACCAGTCCTCTACTGGCTGTACTGGGTAGAGAGGAACCAGGCTCTGAGGGGTGACCAGTCCTCTACTGGCTGTACTGGGTAGACCAGAGGAACCAGGCTCTGAGGGGTGACCAGTCCTCTACTGGCTGTACTGGGTAGAGAGGAACCAGGCTCTGAGGGGTGACCAGTCCTCTACTGGCTGTACTGGGTAGACCAGAGGAACCAGGCTCTGAGGGGTGACCAGTCCTCTACTGGCTGTACTGGGTAGACCAGAGGAACCAGACTCTGAGGGGTGACCAGTCCTCTACTGGCTGTACTGGGTAGACCAGAGGAACCAGGCTCTGAGGGGTGACCAGTCCTCTACTGGCTGTACTGGGTAGACCAGAGGAACCAGGCTCTGAGGGGTGGCCAGTCCTCTACTGGCTGTACTGGGTAGAGAGGAACCAGGCTCTGAGGGGTGACCAGTCCTCTACTGGCTGTACTGGGTAGAGAGGAACCAGGCTCTGAGGGGTGACCAGTCCTCTACTGGCTGTACTGGGTAGAGAGGAACCAGGCTCTGAGGGGTGACCAGTCCTCTACTGGCTGTACTGGGTAGAGAGGGACCAGGCTCTGAGGGGTGACCAGTCCTCTACTGACTGTACTGGGTAGACCAGAGGAACCAGGCTCTGAGGGGTGACCAGTCCTCTACTGGCTGTACTGGGTAGAGAGGAACCAGGCTCTGAGGGGTGACCAGTCCTCTACTGGCTGTACTGGATAGAGAGGAACCAGGCTCTGAGGGGTGGCCAGTCCTCTACTGGCTGTACTGGGTAGAGAGGAACCAGGCTCTGAGGGGTGACCAGTCCTCTACTGGCTGTACTGGGTAGACCAGAGGAACCAGGCTCTGAGGGGTGACCAGTCCTCTACTGGCTGTACTGGGTAGACCAGAGGAACCAGGCTCTGAGGGATGACCAGTCCTCTACTGACTGTACTGGGTAGAGAGGAACCAGGCTCTGAGGGGTGACCAGTCCTCTACTGGCTGTACTGGGTAGAGAGGAACCAGACTCTGAGGGGTGACCAGTCCTCTACTGGCTGTACTGGGTAGAGAGGAACCAGGCTCTGAGGGGTGACCAGTCCTCTACTGGCTGTACTGGGTAGAGAGGAACCAGGCTCTGAGGGGTGACCAGTCCTCTACTGGCTGTACTGGGTAGAGAGGAACCAGGCTCTGAGGGGTGACCAGTCCTCTACTGGCTGTACTGGGTAGACCAGAGGAACCAGGCTCTGAGGGGTGACCAGTCCTCTACTGACTGTACTGGGTAGACCAGAGGAACCAGGCTCTGAGGGGTGACCAGTCCTCTACTGGCTGTACTGGGTAGACCAGAGGAACCAGGCTCTGAGGGGTGACCAGTCCTCTGCTGGCTGTACTGGGTAGACCAGAGGAACCAGGCTCTGAGGGGTGACCAGTCCTCTGCTGGCTGTACTGGGTAGAGAGGAACCAGGCTCTGAGGGGTGACCAGTCCTCTACTGGCTGTACTGGGTAGACCAGAGGAACCAGGCTCTGAGGGGTGACCAGTCCTCTACTGGCTGTACTGGGTAGAGAGGAACCAGGCTCTGAGGGGTGACCAGTCCTCTACTGGCTGTACTGGATAGAGAGGAACCAGGCTCTGAGGGGTGGCCAGTCCTCTACTGGCTGTACTGGGTAGAGAGGAACCAGGCTCTGAGGGGTGACCAGTCCTCTACTGGCTGTACTGGGTAGACCAGAGGAACCAGGCTCTGAGGGGTGACCAGTCCTCTACTGGCTGTACTGGGTAGACCAGAGGAACCAGGCTCTGAGGGATGACCAGTCCTCTACTGACTGTACTGGGTAGAGAGGAACCAGGCTCTGAGGGGTGACCAGTCCTCTACTGGCTGTACTGGGTAGAGAGGAACCAGACTCTGAGGGGTGACCAGTCCTCTACTGGCTGTACTGGGTAGAGAGGAACCAGGCTCTGAGGGGTGACCAGTCCTCTACTGGCTGTACTGGGTAGAGAGGAACCAGGCTCTGAGGGGTGACCAGTCCTCTACTGGCTGTACTGGGTAGAGAGGAACCAGGCTCTGAGGGGTGACCAGTCCTCTACTGGCTGTACTGGGTAGACCAGAGGAACCAGGCTCTGAGGGGTGACCAGTCCTCTACTGACTGTACTGGGTAGACCAGAGGAACCAGGCTCTGAGGGGTGACCAGTCCTCTACTGGCTGTACTGGGTAGACCAGAGGAACCAGGCTCTGAGGGGTGACCAGTCCTCTGCTGGCTGTACTGGGTAGACCAGAGGAACCAGGCTCTGAGGGGTGACCAGTCCTCTGCTGGCTGTACTGGGTAGAGAGGAACCAGGCTCTGAGGGGTGACCAGTCCTCTACTGGCTGTACTGGGTAGACCAGAGGAACCAGGCTCTGAGGGGTGACCAGTCCTCTGCTGGCTGTACTGGGTAGAGAGGAACCAGGCTCTGAGGGGTGACCAGTCCTCTACTGGCTGTACTGGGTAGAGAGGAACCAGGCTCTGAGGGGTGACCAGTCCTCTACTGACTGTACTGGGTAGACCAGAGGAACCAGGCTCTGAGGGGTGACCAGTCCTCTACTGGCTGTACTGGGTAGAGAGGAACCAGGCTCTGAGGGGTGACCAGTCCTCTACTGGCTGTACTGGGTAGAGAGGAACCAGGCTCTGAGGGGTGGCCAGTCCTCTACTGGCTGAACTGGGTAGACCAGAGGAACCAGGCTCTGAGGGGTGACCAGTCCTCTACTGGCTGTACTGGGTAGAGAGGAACCAGGCTCTGAGGGGTGACCAGTCCTCTACTGGCTGTACTGGGTAGACCAGAGGAACCAGGCTCTGAGGGGTGACCAGTCCTCTACTGGCTGTACTGGGTAGACCAGAGGAACCAGACTCTGAGGGGTGACCAGTCCTCTACTGACTGTACTGGGTAGACCAGAGGAACCAGGCTCTGAGGGGTGACCAGTCCTCTACTGGCTGTACTGGGTAGACCAGAGGAACCAGGCTCTGAGGGGTGACCAGTCCTCTACTGGCTGTACTGGGTAGAGAGGAACCAGGCTCTGAGGGGTGACCAGTCCTCTACTGGCTGTACTGGGTAGACCAGAGGAACCAGGCTCTGAGGGGTGACCAGTCCTCTACTGGCTGTACTGGGTAGACCAGAGGAACCAGGCTCTGAGGGGTGACGAGTCCTCTACTGGCTGTACTGGGTAGAGAGGAACCAGGCTCTGAGGGGTGACCAGTCCTCTACTGGCTGTACTGGGTAGACCAGAGGAACCAGGCTCTGAGGGGTGACCAGTCCTCTACTGGCTGTACTGGGTAGAGAGGAACCAGGCTCTGAGGGGTGACCAGTCCTCTACTGACTGTACTGGGTAGACCAGAGGAACCAGGCTCTGAGGGGTGACCAGTCCTCGACTGGCTGTACTGGGTAGAGAGGAACCAGGCTCTGAGGGGTGACCAGTCCTCTACTGGCTGTACTGGGTAGACCAGAGGAACCAGGCTCTGAGGGGTGACCAGTCCTCTACTGGCTGTACTGGGTAGACCAGAGTAACCAGGCTCTGAGGGGTGACCAGTCCTCTACTGACTGTACTGGGTAGACCAGATGAACCAGGCTCTGAGGGGTGACCAGTCCTCTACTGGCTGTACTGGGTAGAGAGGAACCAGGCTCTGAGGGGTGACCAGTCCTCTACTGGCTGTACTGGGTAGAGAGGAACCAGGCTCTGAGGGGTGACCAGTCCTCTACTAGCTGTACTGGGTAGAGAGGAACCAGGCTCTGAGGGGTGACCAGTCCTCTACTGGCTGTACTGGGTAGAGAAGAACCAGGCTCTGAGGGGTGACCAGTCCTCTACTGGCTGTACTGGGTAGACCAGAGGAACCAGGCTCTGAGGGGTGACCAGTCCTCTACTGGCTGTACTGGGTAGACCAGAGGAACCAGGCTCTGAGGGGTGACCAGTCCTCTACTGGCTGTACTGGGTAGACCAGAGGAACCAGGCTCTGAGGGGTGGCCAGTCCTCTACTGGCTGTACTGGGTAGAGAGGAACCAGGCTCTGAGGGGTGACCAGTCCTCTACTGGCTGTACTGGGTAGAGAGGAACCAGGCTCTGAGGGGTGACCAGTCCTCTACTGGCTGTACTGGGTAGAGAGGAACCAGGCTCTGAGGGGTGACCAGTCCTCTACTGGCTGTACTGGGTAGACCAGAGGAACCAGGCTCTGAGGGGTGACCAGTCCTCTACTGGCTGTACTGGGTAGACCAGAGGAACCAGGCTCTGAGGGGTGACCAGTCCTCTACTGGCTGTACTGGGTAGAGAGGAACCAGGCTCTGAGGGGTGACCAGTCCTCTACTGACTGTACTGGGTAGAGAGGAACCAGGCTCTGAGGGGTGACCAGTCCTCTACTGGCTGTACTGGGTAGAGAGGAACCAGGCTCTGAGGGGTGACCAGTCCTCTACTGGCTGTACTGGGTAGACCAGAGGAACCAGGCTCTGAGGGGTGACCAGTCCTCTACTAGCTGTACTGGGTAGAGAGGAACCAGGCTCTGAGGGGTGACCAGTCCTCTACTGGCTGTACTGGGTAGAGAGGAACCAGTCTCTGAGGGGTGACCAGTCCTCTACTGGCTGTACTGGGTAGACCAGAGGAACCAGGCTCTGAGGGGTGACCAGTCCTCTTCTAGCTGTACTGGGTAGAGAGGAACCAGGCTCTGAGGGGTGACCAGTCCTCTACTGGCTGTACTGGGTAGAGAGGAACCAGGCTCTGAGGGGTGACCAGTCCTCTACTGGCTGTACTGGGTAGACCAGAGGAACCAGGCTCTGAGGGGTGACCAGTCCTCTACTGGCTGTACTGGGTAGACCAGAGGAACCAGGCTCTGAGGGGTGACCAGTCCTCTACTGGCTGTACTGGGTAGACCAGAGGAACCAGGCTCTGAGGGGTGACCAGTCCTCTACTGACTGTACTGGGTAGAGAGGAACCAGGCTCTGAGGGGTGACCAGTCCTCTACTGGCTGTACTGGGTAGAGAGGAACCAGGCTCTGAGGGGTGACCAGTCCTCTACTGACTGTACTGGGTAGACCAGAGGAACCAGGCTCTGAGGGGTGACCAGTCCTCTACTGGCTGTACTGGGTAGACCAGAGGAACCAGGCTCTGAGGGGTGACCAGTCCTCTACTGGCTGTACTGGGTAGACCAGAGGAACCAGGCTCTGAGGGGTGACCAGTCCTCTACTGGTTGTACTGGGTAGACCAGAGGAACCAGGCTCTGAGGGGTGACCAGTCCTCTACTGGCTGTACTGGGTAGACCAGAGGAACCAGGCTCTGAGGGGTGACCAGTCCTCTACTGGCTGTACTGGGTAGACCAGAGGAACCAGGCTCTGAGGGGTGACCAGTCCTCTACTGGCTGTACTGGGTAGACCAGAGGAACCAGGCTCTGAGGGATGACCAGTCCTCTACTGACTGTACTGGGTAGAGAGGAACCAGGCTCTGAGGGGTGACCAGTCCTCTACTGGCTGTACTGGGTAGAGAGGAACCAGACTCTGAGGGGTGACCAGTCCTCTACTGGCTGTACTGGGTAGAGAGGAACCAGGCTCTGAGGGGTGACCAGTCCTCTACTGGCTGTACTGGGTAGAGAGGAACCAGGCTCTGAGGGGTGACCAGTCCTCTACTGGCTGTACTGGGTAGAGAGGAACCAGGCTCTGAGGGGTGACCAGTCCTCTACTGGCTGTACTGGGTAGACCAGAGGAACCAGGCTCTGAGGGGTGACCAGTCCTCTACTGACTGTACTGGGTAGACCAGAGGAACCAGGCTCTGAGGGGTGACCAGTCCTCTACTGGCTGTACTGGGTAGACCAGAGGAACCAGGCTCTGAGGGGTGACCAGTCCTCTGCTGGCTGTACTGGGTAGACCAGAGGAACCAGGCTCTGAGGGGTGACCAGTCCTCTGCTGGCTGTACTGGGTAGAGAGGAACCAGGCTCTGAGGGGTGACCAGTCCTCTACTGGCTGTACTGGGTAGAGAGGAACCAGGCTCTGAGGGGTGACCAGTCCTCTACTGACTGTACTGGGTAGACCAGAGGAACCAGGCTCTGAGGGGTGACCAGTCCTCTACTGGCTGTACTGGGTAGAGAGGAACCAGGCTCTGAGGGGTGACCAGTCCTCTACTGGCTGTACTGGGTAGACCAGAGGAACCAGGCTCTGAGGGGTGACCAGTCCTCTACTGGCTGTACTGGGTAGAGAGGAACCAGGCTCTGAGGGGTGACCAGTCCTCTACTGGCTGTACTGGGTAGACCAGAGGAACCAGGCTCTGAGGGGTGACCAGTCCTCTACTGGCTGTACTGGGTAGACCAGAGGAACCAGGCTCTGAGGGGTGACGAGTCCTCTACTGGCTGTACTGGGTAGAGAGGAACCAGGCTCTGAGGGGTGACCAGTCCTCTACTGGCTGTACTGGGTAGACCAGAGGAACCAGGCTCTGAGGGGTGACCAGTCCTCTACTGGCTGTACTGGGTAGAGAGGAACCAGGCTCTGAGGGGTGACCAGTCCTCTACTGACTGTACTGGGTAGACCAGAGGAACCAGGCTCTGAGGGGTGACCAGTCCTCGACTGGCTGTACTGGGTAGAGAGGAACCAGGCTCTGAGGGGTGACCAGTCCTCTACTGGCTGTACTGGGTAGAGAGGAACCAGGCTCTGAGGGGTGACCAGTCCTCTACTGACTGTACTGGGTAGACCAGATGAACCAGGCTCTGAGGGGTGACCAGTCCTCTACTGGCTGTACTGGGTAGAGAGGAACCAGGCTCTGAGGGGTGACCAGTCCTCTACTGGCTGTACTGGGTAGAGAGGAACCAGGCTCTGAGGGGTGACCAGTCCTCTACTAGCTGTACTGGGTAGAGAGGAACCAGGCTCTGAGGGGTGACCAGTCCTCTACTGGCTGTACTGGGTAGAGAGGAACCAGGCTCTGAGGGGTGACCAGTCCTCTACTGGCTGTACTGGGTAGACCAGAGGAACCAGGCTCTGAGGGGTGACCAGTCCTCTACTGGCTGTACTGGGTAGACCAGAGGAACCAGGCTCTGAGGGGTGACCAGTCCTCTACTGGCTGTACTGGGTAGACCAGAGGAACCAGGCTCTGAGGGGTGACCAGTCCTCTACTGACTGTACTGGGTAGACCAGAGGAACCAGGCTCTGAGGGGTGACCAGTCCTCTACTAGCTGTACTGGGTAGAGAGGAACCAGGCTCTGAGGGGTGACCAGTCCTCTACTGGCTGTACTGGGTAGAGAGGAACCAGGCTCTGAGGGGTGACCAGTCCTCTACTGGCTGTACTGGGTAGAGAGGAACCAGGCTCTGAGGGGTGACCAGTCCTCTACTGGCTGTACTGGGTAGAGAGGAACCAGTCTCTGAGGGGTGACCAGTCCTCTACTGGCTGTACTGGGTAGACCAGAGGAACCAGGCTCTGAGGGGTGACCAGTCCTCTTCTAGCTGTACTGGGTAGAGAGGAACCAGGCTCTGAGGGGTGACCAGTCCTCTACTGACTGTACTGGGTAGAGAGGAACCAGACTCTGAGGGGTGACCAGTCCTCTACTGGCTGTACTGGGTAGACCAGAGGAACCAGGCTCTGAGGGGTGACCAGTCCTCTACTGGCTGTACTGGGTAGACCAGAGGAACCAGGCTCTGAGGGGTGACCAGTCCTCTACTGGCTGTACTGGGTAGACCAGAGGAACCAGGCTCTGAGGGGTGACCAGTCCTCTACTGACTGTACTGGGTAGAGAGGAACCAGGCTCTGAGGGGTGACCAGTCCTCTACTGGCTGTACTGGGTAGAGAGGAACCAGGCTCTGAGGGGTGACCAGTCCTCTACTGACTGTACTGGGTAGACCAGAGGAACCAGGCTCTGAGGGGTGACCAGTCCTCTACTGGCTGTACTGGGTAGACCAGAGGAACCAGGCTCTGAGGGGTGACCAGTCCTCTACTGGCTGTACTGGGTAGACCAGAGGAACCAGGCTCTGAGGGGTGACCAGTCCTCTACTGGTTGTACTGGGTAGACCAGAGGAACCAGGCTCTGAGGGGTGACCAGTCCTCTACTGGCTGTACTGGGTAGACCAGAGGAACCAGGCTCTGAGGGGTGACCAGTCCTCTACTGGCTGTACTGGGTTAGACCAGAGGAACCAGGCTCTGAGGGGTGACCAGTCCTCTACTGGCTGTACTGGGTAGAGAGGAACCAGGCTCTGAGGGGTGACCAGTCCTCTACTGGCTGTACTGGGTAGAGAGGTACCAGGCTCTGAGGGGTGACCAGTCCTCTACTGGCTGTACTGGGTAGACCAGAGGAACCAGGCTCTGAGGGGTGACCAGTCCTCTACTGACTGTACTGGGTAGAGAGGAACCAGGCTCTGAGGGGTGACCAGTCCTCTACTGGCTGTACTGGGTAGACCAGAGGAACCAGGCTCTGAGGGGTGACCAGTCCTCTACTGGCTGTACTGGGTAGAGAGGAACCAGGCTCTGAGGGGTGACCAGTCCTCTACTGGCTGTACTGGGTAGAGAGGAACCAGGCTCTGAGGGGTGACCAGTCCTCTACTGGCTGTACTGGGTAGAGAGGAACCAGGCTCTGAGGGGTGACCAGTCCTCTACTAGCTGTACTGGGTAGACCAGAGGAACCAGGCTCTGAGGGGTGACCAGTCCTCTACTGGCTGTACTGGGTAGACCAGAGGAACCAGGCTCTGAGGGGTGACCAGTCCTCTACTAGCTGTACTGGGTAGACCAGAGGAACCAGGCTCTGAGGGGTGACCAGTCCTCTACTGGCTGTACTGGGTAGACCAGAGGAACCAGGCTCTGAGGGGTGACCAGTCCTCTACTGGCTGTACTGGGTAGACCAGAGGAACCAGGCTCTGAGGGGTGACCAGTCCTCTACTGACTGTACTGGGTAGACCAGAGGAACCAGGCTCTGAGGGGTGACCAGTCCTCTACTGGCTGTACTGGGTTAGACCAGAGGAACCAGGCTCTGAGGGGTGACCAGTCCTCTACTGGCTGTACTGGGTAGAGAGGAACCAGGCTCTGAGGGGTGACCAGTCCTCTACTGGCTGTACTGGGTAGAGAGGTACCAGGCTCTGAGGGGTGACCAGTCCTCTACTGGCTGTACTGGGTAGACCAGAGGAACCAGGCTCTGAGGGGTGACCAGTCCTCTACTGACTGTACTGGGTAGACCAGAGGAACCAGGCTCTGAGGGGTGACCAGTCCTCTACTGGCTGTACTGGGTAGAGAGGAACCAGGCTCTGAGGGGTGACCAGTCCTCTACTGGCTGTACTGGGTAGAGAGGAACCAGGCTCTGAGGGGTGACCAGTCCTCTACTGGCTGTACTGGGTAGAGAGGAACCAGGCTCTGAGGGGTGACCAGTCCTCTACTGGCTGTACTGGGTAGACCAGAGGAACCAGGCTCTGAGGGGTGACCAGTCCTCTACTGGCTGTACTGGGTAGAGAGGAACCAGGCTCTGAGGGGTGACCAGTCCTCTCCTGACTGTACTGGGTAGACCAGAGGAACCAGGCTCTGAGGGGTGACCAGTCCTCTACTGGCTGTACTGGGTAGAGAGGAACCAGGCTCTGAGGGGTGACCAGTCCTCTACTGGCTGTACTGGGTAGACCAGAGGAACCAGGCTCTGAGGGGTGACCAGTCCTCTACTGGCTGTACTGGGTAGACCAGAGGAACCAGGCTCTGAGGGGTGACCAGTCCTCTACTGGCTGTACTGGGTAGAGAGGAACCAGGCTCTGAGGGGTGGCCAGTCCTCTACTGGCTGTACTGGGTAGAGAGGAACCAGGCTCTGAGGGGTGACCAGTCCTCTGCTGACTGTACTGGGTAGAGAGGAACCAGGCTCTGAGGGGTGACCAGTCCTCTACTGGCTGTACTGGGTAGACCAGAGGAACTAGGCTCTGAGGGGTGACCAGTCCTCTACTGGCTGTACTGGGTAGAGAGGAACCAGGCTCTGAGGGGTGACCAGTCCTCTACTGGCTGTACTGGGTAGAGAGGAACCAGGCTCTGAGGGGTGACCAGTCCTCTACTGGCTGTACTGGGTAGAGAGGAACCAGGCTCTGAGGGGTGACCAGTCCTCTACTGACTGTACTGGGTAGACCAGAGGAACCAGGCTCTGAGGGGTGACCAGTCCTCTACTGGCTGTACTGGGTAGAGAGGAACCAGGCTCTGAGGGGTGACCAGTCCTCTACTGACTGTACTGGGTAGAGAGGAACCAGGCTCTGAGGGGTGACCAGTCCTCTACTGGCTGTACTGGGTAGACCAGAGGAACCAGGCTCTGAGGGGTGACCAGTCCTCTACTGGCTGTACTGGGTAGACCAGAGGAACCAGGCTCTGAGGGGTGACCAGTCCTCTACTGGCATTTCTAATAACTATCTGTTTTTTTTATCTACAGATTCACAAGAACTTTACTTTTGTAAGTAGAATGTTTGTGTCTGTCTGTGTTCCTGTCTGTCTGTCTATGTACCCGTCTGTCTGTGTATGTGCCTGTCTGTCTATGCTCCTGTCTGTCTGTTTTCCTGTCTGTCTGTCTGTCTGTCTATCTTCCTGTCTGTCTGTCTGTGTTCCTGTCTGTCTATCTGTCTGTGTTCCTGTCTGTCTGTCTGTCTCTCTGTCTGTCTATGTTCCTGTCTGTCTGTCTGTTTGTTTGTCTGTCTGTCTGTGTTCCTGTCTGTCTGTCTGTGTTCCTGTCTGTCTGTCTGTCTGTCTGTCTATGTACCTGTCTGTCTGTCTGTCTGTTTCTGTCTCTGTCTGTCTGTCTGTCTATGTTCCTCTCTTTCTGTCTGTCTGTCTATGTTCCTGTCTGTTTATGTTTATGTTTCTGTCTGTCTGTCTGTCTGTCTGTCTGTCTGTCTGTCTGTCTGTCTGTCTGTCTGTCTGTAAATGTTCCTGTCTGTCTAAGTTCCCGTCTATGTTCCTGTGTGTCTGTGTTCCTGTCTGTCTGTCTGTCTTTGTTCCTGTCTGTCTGTGTTCCTGTCTGTCTGTCTGTCTGTCTTTGTTCCTGTTGTCTGTCTATGTTCCTGTCTGTCTGTTTATGTTCCTGTCTGTCTGTATGTCTGTCTATATGTTCCCGTCTGTTTGTCTGTCTATATTTTCCTGTCTGTCTGCCTATGTTCCTGTCTGTCTATGTTCCTGTCTGTCTATGTTCCTGTCTGTCTGTCTCTCTGTCTTTGTTCCTGTCTGTCTATGTTCCCGTCTGTCTGTCTGTGTTCCTGTCTGTCTGTCTGTAAAACTAACCTGTCTCACAACGGTCTAAACCCAGCTCACGTTCCCTATTAGTGGGTGAACAATCCAACGCTTGGTGAATTCTGCTTCACAATGATAGGAAGAGCCGACATCGAAGGATCAAAAAACGACGTCGCTATGAACGTCTGTGTTCCTGTCTGTCTGTCTGTCTGTGTTCCTGTCTGTCTGTCTGTCTGTGTCTGTCTTTCTGTCTATGTTCCCATCTGTCTGTCTGTGTTCCCGTCTGTCTGTCTGTGTTCCCTTCTGTCTGTCTGTGTTCCTGCCTGTCTGTCAATGTTCCTGTGTGTCTGTCTGTGTTCCTGTCTGTCTGTCTGTGTTCCTGTCTGTCTGTCTGTCTATGTACCCGTCTGTCTGTCTGTCTCTTTTCCTGTCTGTCTGTGTTCCTGTCTGTCTGTCTGTCTGTCTGTCTGTCTGTCTGTGTTCCTGTCTGTCTGTCTGTCTATGTACCCGTCTGTCTGTGTCTGTCTGTCTGTCTGTTTTCCTGTCTGTCTGTGTTCCTGTCTGTCTGTCTGTCTGTCTGTCTGTCTGTGTATGTTCCTGTCTGTCTGTCTGTGTTCCTGTCTGTCTGTCTATGTTCCTGTCTGTCTCTCTATCTGTCTATGTTCCTGTCTGTCTATCTGTTTCTCTGTCTGTCTATGTTCCTGTCTGTCTGTCTGTGTTCCTGTTTGTCTGTCTGTCTGTCTGTGTTCCTGTCTGTCTGTCTGTCTGTCTATGTTCCTGTCTGTCTGTCTGTCTATGTTCCTGTCTGTCTTTGTTCCTGTCTGTTTATGTTTCTGTCTGTCTGTCTGTCTGTCTGTGTTCCTGTCTGTCTGTGTTTCCGTCTGTTTGTCTGTCTATATGTTCCTGTCTGTCTGTCTATGTTCCTGTCTGTCTATGTTCCTGTCTGTTTATGTTTCTGTCTGTCTGTCTGTCTGTCTGTCTGTAAATGTTCCTGTCTGTCTAAGTTCCCGTCTATGTTCCTGTCTGTCTGTCTGTCTGTGTTCCTGTCTGTCTGTGTTCCCGTCTGTTTGTCTGTCTATATGTTCCTGTCTGTCTGTCTATGTTCCTGTCTGTCTGTGTTCCCGTCTGTTTGTCTGTCTATATGTTCCTGTCTGTCTGTCTGTGTTCCCGTCTGTCTGTCTATGTTCCTATTGTCTGTCTGTGTGCCTGTCTGTCTGTCTATGTTCCCGTCTGTCTGTCTGTCTATGTTCCTGTCTGTCTATGTTCCTGTCTGTCTGTCTATGTTCCTGTCTGTCTGTCTATGTTCCTGTTGTCTGTCTATGTTCCTGTCTGTCTGTTTATGTTCCCGTCTGTCTGTCTGTCTATATGTTCCTGTCTGTCTGTCTTTGTTCCTGTCTGTCTGTCTATGTACCTGTCTGTCTGTCCATGTTCCTGTCTGTCTATATGTTCCTGTCTGTCTATGTTCCTGTCTGTCTGTTTATGTTCCCGTCTGTCTGTCTGTCTGTCTGTCTGTCTATGTTCCTGTCTGTCTGTGGTCCTGTCTGTCTGTCTATGTTCCTGTCTGTCTGTCTGTCTGTCTATGTTCCTGTCTGTCTGTCTGTCTGTCTGTGTTCCTGTCTGTCTGTCTGTCTATGTTCCTGTCTGTCTGTCTGTCTGTCTATGTTCCTGTCTGTCTGTCTGTCTGTCTTTGTTCCTGTCTGTCTATGTTCCTGTCTGTCTGTCTGTCTGTCTGTCTGTAAATGTTCCTGTCTGTCTAAGTTCCCGTCTATGTTCCTGTCTGTCTGTCTGTCTGTGTTCCTGTCTTTCTGTGTTCCCGTCTGTTTGTCTGTCTATATGTTCCTGTCTGTCTGTCTATGTTCCTGTCTGTCTGTCTGTCTGTGTTCCTGTCTGTCTGTCTGTCTGTGTCTGTCTTTCTGTCTATGTTCACGTCTGTCTGTCTGTGTTCCCGTCTGTCTGTCTGTGTTCCCGTCTGTCTGTCTGTGTTCCCGCCTGTCTGTCAATGTTCCTGTGTGTCTGTATGTGTTCCTGTCTGTCTGTTTGTCTGTGTTCCTGTCTGTCTGTCTGTCTATGTACCCGTCTGTCTGTGTCTGTCTGTCTGTCTGTCTGTTTTCCTGTCTGTCTGTGTTCCTGTCTGTCTGTCTGTCTGTCTGTCTGTCTGTCTATGTATGTTCCTGTCTGTCTGTCTGTGTTCCTGTCTGTCTGTCTATGTTCCTGTCTGTCTCTCTGTCTGTCTATGTTCCTGTCTGTCTATCTGTTTCTCTGTCTGTCTATGTTCCTGTCTGTCTGTCTATGTTCCTGTCTGTCTGTCTGTCTGTCTATGTTCCTGTCTGTCTGTCTGGCTGTCTGTCTATGTTCCTGTCTGTCTATCTTTCTATGTTCCTGTCTGTCTGTCTGTCTGTCTGTCTGTCTGTCTATGTTCCTGTCTGTCTTTGTTCCTGTCTGTTTATGTTTCTGTCTGTCTGTCTGTCTGTCTGTCTGTCTGTCTGTGTTCCCGTCTGTTTGTCTGTCTATATGTTCCTCTCTGTCTGTCTGTGTTCCTGTCTGTTTATGTTTCTGTCTGTCTGTCTCTCTGTGTTCCTGTCTGTCTGTCTGTCTGTGTTCCTGTCTGTCTTCTCTGTCTGTGTTCCTGTCTGTCTGTCTGTCTGTCAGTGTTCCTGTCTGTCTGTGTTCCTGTCTGTGTTCCTGTCTGTCTGTCTTCCTGTCTGTCTGTGTTCCTGTCTGTCTGTGTTCCTGTCTGTCTGTCTATCTGTCTGTGTTCCTGTCTGTCTGTCTGTGTGTGTTCCTGTCTATCTGTCTGTCTGTGTTCCTTTCTGTCTGTCTGTCTGTCTGTGTTCCTGTCTGTCTATCTGTCTGTGTTCCTGTCTGTCTGTGTTCCTGTCTGTCTGTCTGTGCTCCTGTCTGTCTGTCTGTCTGTCTGTCTGTCTGTCTGTCTGTGTTCCTGTCTGTCTGTCTGTCTGTCTGTGTTTCTGTCTGTCTGTGTCCCTGTCTGTCAGTGTTTCTGTCTGTCAGTGTTCCTGTCTGTCTGTGTTCCTGTCTGTCTTCCTGTCTGTCTGTTTGTCTGTGTTCCTGTCTGTCTGTCTATGTTCCTGTCTGTCTGTCTGTCTGTGTTCCTGTCTGTCTGTATGTCTATGTTCCTGTCTGTCTGTCTGTGTTCCTGTCTGTCTTTCTGTCTATGTTCCCATCTGTCTTTCTGTGTTCCCGTCTGTTTGTCTGTCTATATGTTCCTGTCTGTCTGTCTTTGTTCCTGTCTGTCTGTCTATGTTCCTGTCTGTCTGTCTGTCTGTGTTCCTGTCTGTCTGTCTGTCTGTGTCTGTCTTTCTGTCTATGTTCACGTCTGTCTGTCTGTGTTCCCGTCTGTCTGTCTGTGTTCCCGTCTGTCTGTCTGTGTTCCCGCCTGTCTGTCAATGTTCCTGTGTGTCTGTATGTGTTCCTGTCTGTCTGTTTGTCTGTGTTCCTGTCTGTCTGTCTGTCTATGTACCCGTCTGTCTGTGTCTGTCTGTCTGTCTGTTTTCCTGTCTGTCTGTGTTCCTGTCTGTCTGTCTGTCTGTCTATGTATGTTCCTGTCTGTCTGTCTGTGTTCCTGTCTGTCTGTCTATGTTCCTGTCTGTCTCTCTGTCTGTCTATGTTCCTGTCTGTCTATCTGTTTCTCTGTCTGTCTATGTTCCTGTCTGTCTGTCTATGTTCCTGTCTGTCTGTCTGTCTGTCTATGTTCCTGTCTGTCTGTCTGGCTGTCTGTCTATGTTCCTGTCTGTCTATCTTTCTATGTTCCTGTCTGTCTGTCTGTCTGTCTGTCTGTCTATGTTCCTGTCTGTCTGTCTGTCTGTCTGTCTGTCTATGTTCCTGTCTGTCTTTGTTCCTGTCTGTTTATGTTTCTGTCTGTCTGTCTGTCTGTCTGTCTGTCTGTCTGTCTGTCTGTCTGTCTGTCTGTGTTCCTGTCTGTCTGTGTTCCCGTCTGTTTGTCTGTCTATATGTTCCTCTCTGTCTGTCTATGTTCCTGTCTGTCTATGTTCCTGTCTGTTTATGTTTCTGTCTGTCTGTCTCTCTGTGTTCCTGTCTGTCTGTCAGTCTGTGTTCCTGTCTGTCTTCTCTGTCTGTGTTCCTGTCTCTGTCTGTCTGTCAGTGTTCCTGTCTGTCTGTGTTCCTGTCTGTGTTCCTGTCTGTCTGTCTTCCTGTCTGTCTGTGTTCCTGTCTGTCTGTGTTCCTGTCAGTCTGTCTATCTGTCTGTGTTCCTGTCTGTCTGTCTGTGTGTGTTCCTGTCTATCTGTCTGTCTGTGTTCCTTTCTGTCTGTCTGTCTGTCTGTGTTCCTGTCTGTCTATCTGTCTGTGTTCCTGTCTGTCTGTGTTCCTGTCTGTCTGTCTGTGCTCCTGTCTGTCTGTCTGTCTGTCTGTCTGTCTGTCTGTCTGTCTGTCTGTGTTCCTGTCTGTCTGTCTGTCTGTCTGTGTTTCTGTCTGTCTGTGTCCCTGTCTGTCAGTGTTTCTGTCTGTCAGTGTTCCTGTCTGTCTGTGTTCCTGTCTGTCTTCCTGTCTGTCTGTCTGTCTGTCTGTGTTCCTGTCTGTCTGTCTATGTTCCTGTCTGTCTGTCTGTCTGTGTTCCTGTCTGTCTGTATGTCTATGTTCCTGTCTGTCTGTCTGTGTTCCTGTCTGTCTGTCTGTCTGTGTCTGTCTTTCTGTCTATGTTCCCATCTGTCTGTCTGTGTTCCCGTCTGTCTGTCTGTCTGTGTGTGTTCCCGTCTGTCTGTCTGTGTTCCCGCCTGTCTGTCAATGTTCCTGTGTGTCTGTCTGTGTTCCTGTCTGTCTGTCTGTGTTCCTGTCTGTCTGTCTGTCTATGTACCCGTCTGTCTGTGTCTGTCTGTCTGTTTTCCTGTCTGTCTGTGTTCCTGTCTGTCTGTCTGTCTGTCTGTGTATGTTCCTGTCTGTCTGTCTGTGTTCCTGTATGTCTGTCTATGTTCCTGTCTTTCTCTCTGTCTGTCTATGTTCCTGTCTGTCTATCTGTTTCTCTGTCTGTCTATGTTCCTGTCTGTCTGTCTGTGTTCCTGTCTGTCTGTCTGTGTTCCTGTCTGTCTGTCTGTCTATGTTCCTGTCTGTCTGTCTGTCTGTCTATGTTCCTGTCTGTCTATCTTTCTATGTTCCTGTCTGTCTGTCTGTCTGTCTGTCTATGTTCCTGTCTGTCTGTCTATGTTCCTGTCTGTCTGTCTATGTTCCTGTCTGTCTTTGTTCCTGTCTGTTTATGTTTCTGTCTGTCTGTCTGTCTGTCTGTCTGTCTGTGTCCCTGTCTGTCTGTCTGTCTGTCTGTCTTTGTTCCTGTCTGTCTATGTTCCTGTCTTTCTGTCTGTCTGTCTGTCTGTAAATGTTCCTGTCTGTCTAAGTTCCCGTCTATGTTCCTGTCTGTCTGTCTGTCTGTGTTCCTGTCTTTCTGTGTTCCCGTCTGTTTGTCTGTCTATATGTTCCTGTCTGTCTGTCTTTGTTCCTGTCTGTCTGTCTATGTTCCTGTCTGTCTGTCTGTCTGTGTTCCTGTCTGTCTGTCTGTCTGTGTCTGTCTTTCTGTCTATGTTCCCGTCTGTCTGTCTGTGTTCCCGTCTGTCTGTCTGTGTTCCCGTCTGTCTGTCTGTGTTCCCGCCTGTCTGTCAATGTTAATGTGTGTCTGTATGTGTTCCTGTCTGTCTGTTTGTCTGTGTTTCTGTCTGTCTGTCTGTCTATGTACCCGTCTGTCTGTGTCTGTCTGTCTGTCTGTTTTCCTGTCTGTCTGTGTTCCTGTCTGTCTGTCTGTCTGTCTGTCTATGTATGTTCCTGTCTGTCTGTCTGTGGTCCTGTCTGTCTGTCTATGTTCCTGTCTGTCTCTCTGTCTGTCTATGTTCCTGTCTGTCTATCTGTTTCTCTGTCTGTCTATGTTCCTGTCTGTCTGTCTATGTTCCTGTCTGTCTGTCTGTCTATGTTCCTGTCTGTCTGTCTGGCTGTCTGTCTATGTTCCTGTCTGTCTATCTTTCTATGTTCCTGTCTGTCTGTCTGTCTGTCTGTCTGTCTATGTTCCTGTCTGTCTGTCTGTCTGTCTATGTTCCTGTCTGTCTTTGTTCCTGTCTGTTTATGTTTCTGTCTGTCTGTCTGTCTGTCTGTCTGTCTGTCTGTCTGTCTGTCTGTCTGTCTGTGTTCCCGTCTGTTTGTCTGTCTATATGTTCCTCTCTGTCTGTCTATGTTCCTGTCTGTCTATGTTCCTGTCTGTTTATGTTTCTGTCTGTCTGTCTCTCTGTGTTCCTGTCTGTCTGTCTGTCTGTGTTCCTGTCTGTCTTCTCTGTCTGTGTTCCTGTCTGTCTGTCTGTGTTCCTGTCTGTCTTCTCTATCTGTGTTCCTGTCTGTCTGTCTGTATGTCAGTGTTCCTGTCTGTCTGTGTTCCTGTCTGTGTTCCTGTCTGTCTGTCTTCCTGTCTGTCTGTGTTCCTGTCTGTCTGTGTTCCTGTCTGTCTGTCTATCTGTCTGTGTTCCTGTCTGTCTGTCTGTGTGTGTTCCTGTCTATCTGTCTGTCTGTGTTCCTGTCTGTCTGTCTGTCTGTCTGTGTTCCTTTCTGTCTGTCTGTCTGTGTTCCTGTCTGTCTATCTGTCTGTGTTCCTGTCTGTCTGTGTTCCTGTCTGTCTGTCTGTGCTCCTGTCTGTCTGTCTGTCTGTCTGTCTGTCTGTCTGTGTTCCTGTCTGTCTGTCTGTCTGTGTTTCTGTCTGTCTGTGTCCCTGTCTGTCTATGTTTCTGTCTGTCAGTGTTCCTGTCTGTCTGTGTTCCTGTCTGTCTTCCTGTCTGTCTGTCTGTGTTCCTGTCTGTCTGTCTATGTTCCTGTCTGTCTGTCTGTCTGTCTGTGTTCCTGTCTGTCTGTATGTCTATGTTCCTGTCTGTCTGTCTGTGTTCCTGTCTGTCTGTCTGTCTGTGTCTGTCTTTCTGTCTATGTTCCCATCTGTCTGTCTGTGTTCCCGTCTGTCTGTCTGTCTGTGTGTGTTCCCGTCTGTCTGTCTGTGTTCCCGCCTGTCTGTCAATGTTCCTGTGTGTCTGTCTGTGTTCCTGTCTGTCTGTCTGTGTTTCTGTCTGTTTTCCTGTCTGTCTGTGTTCCTGTCTGTCTGTCTGTCTGTCTGTCTGTGTATGTTCCTGTCTGTCTGTCTGTGTTCCTGTATGTCTGTCTATGTTCCTGCCTTTCTCTCTGTCTGTCTATGTTCCTGTCTGTCTATCTGTTTCTCTGTCTGTCTATGTTCCTGTCTGTCTGTCTGTGTTCCTGTCTGTCTGTCTGTGTTCCTGTCTGTCTGTCTGTCTATGTTCCTGTCTGTCTGTCTGTCTGTCTGTCTATGTTCCTGTCTGTCTATCTTTCTATGTTCCTGTCTGTCTGTCTGTCTGTCTATGTTCCTGTCTGTCTGTCTGTCTATGTTCCTGTCTGTCTGTCTGTCTATGTTCCTGTCTGTCTTTGTTCCTGTCTGTTTATGTTTCTGTCTGTCTGTCTGTCTGTCTGTCTGTGTTCCTGTCTGTCTGTCTGTCTGTCTTTGTTCCTGTCTGTCTATGTTCCTGTCTGTCTGTCTGTCTGTCTGTCTGTCTGTCTGTAAATGTTCCTGTCTGTCTAAGTTCCCGTCTATGTTCCTGTCTGTCTGTCTGTCTGTGTTCCTGTCTTTCTGTGTTCCCGTCTGTTTGTCTGTCTATATGTTCCTGTCTGTCTGTCTTTGTTCCTGTCTGTCTGTCTATGTTCCTGTCTGTCTGTCTGTCTGTGTTCCTGTCTGTCTGTCTGTGTCTGTCTTTCTGTCTATGTTCCCGTCTGTCTGTCTGTGTTCCCGTCTGTCTGTCTGTGTTCCCGTCTGTCTGTCTGTGTTCCCGCCTGTCTGTCAATGTTCCGGTGTGTCTGTATGTGTTCCTGTCTGTCTGTTTGTCTGTGTTCCTGTCTGTCTGTCTGTCTATGTACCCGTCTGTCTGTGTCTGTCTGTCTGTCTGTCTGTCTGTTTTCCTGTCTGTCTGTGTTCCTGTCTGTCTGTCTGTCTGTCTGTCTGTCTGTCTGTCTGTCTGTCTGTCTGTCTATGTATGTTCCTGTCTGTCTGTCTGTGTTCCTGTCTGTCTGTCTATGTTCCTGTCTGTCTCTCTGTCTGTCTATGTTCCTGTCTGTCTATCTGTTTCTCTGTCTGTCTATGTTCCTGTCTGTCTGTCTATGTTCCTGTCTGTCTGTCTGTCTATGTTCCTGTCTGTCTGTCTGGCTGTCTGTCTATGTTCCTGTCTGTCTATCTTTCTATGTTCCTGTCTGTCTGTCTGTCTGTCTATGTTCCTGTCTGTCTTTGTTCCTGTCTGTTTATGTTTCTGTCTGTCTGTCTGTCTGTCTGTCTGTCTGTCTGTCTGTCTGTCTGTCTGTGTTCCTGTCTGTCTGTGTTCCCGTCTGTTTGTCTGTCTATATGTTCCTCTCTGTCTGTCTATGTTCCTGTCTGTCTATGTTCCTGTCTGTTTATGTTTCTGTCTGTCTGTCTCTCTGTGTTCCTGTCTGTCTGTCTGTCTGTGTTCCTGTCTGTCTTCTCTGTCTGTGTTCCTGTCTGTCTGTCTGTGTTCCTGTCTGTCAGTGTTCCTGTCTGTCTGTGTTCCTGTCTGTCTGTCTGTGTTCCTGTCTGTCTTCTCTATCTGTGTTCCTGTCTGTCTGTCTGTCTGTCAGTGTTCCTGTCTGTCTGTGTTCCTGTCTGTGTTCCTGTCTGTCTGTGTTCCTGTCTGTCTGTGTTCCTGTCTGTCTGTGTTCCTGTCTGTCTGTCTATCTGTCTGTGTTCCTGTCTGTCTGTCTGTGTGTGTTCCTGTCTATTTGTCTGTCTGTGTTCCTGTCTGTCTGTGTTCCTTTCTGTCTGTCTGTCTGTGTTCCTGTCTGTCTATCTGTCTGTGTTCCTGTCTGTCTGTGTTCCTGTCTGTCTGTCTGTGCTCCTGTCTGTCTGTCTGTCTGTCTGTCTGTGTTCCTGTCTGTCTGTCTGTCTGTGTTCCTGTCTGTCTATCTGTCTGTGTTTCTGTCTGTCTGTGTCCCTGTCTGTCAGTGTTTCTGTCTGTCAGTGTTCCTGTCTGTCTGTGTTCCTGTCTGTCTTCCTGTCTGTCTGTCTGTGTTCCTGTCTGTCTGTCTATGTTCCTGTCTGTCTGTCTGTCTGTCTGTGTTCCTGTCTGTCTGTCTGTGTTCCTGTCTGTCTGTATGTCTATGTTCCTGTCTGTCTGTCTGTGTTCCTGTCTGTCTGTCTGTGTCTGTCTTTCTGTCTATGTTCCCATCTGTCTGTCTGTGTTCCCGTCTGTCTGTCTGTCTGTGTGTGTTCCCGTCTGTCTGTCTGTGTTCCCGCCTGTCTGTCAATGTTCCTGTGTGTCTGTCTGTGTTCCTGTCTGTCTGTCTGTGTTCCTGTCTGTCTGTCTGTCTATGTACCCGTCTGTCTGTGTCTGTCTGTCTGTTTTCCTGTCTGTCTGTGTTCCTGTCTGTCTGTCTGTCTGTCTGTCTGTCTGTCTGTGTATGTTCCTGTCTGTCTGTCTGTGTTCCTGTATGTCTGTCTATGTTCCTGTCTTTCTCTCTGTCTGTCTATGTTCCTGTCTGTCTATCTGTTTCTCTGTCTGTCTATGTTCCTGTCTGTCTGTCTGTGTTCCTGTCTGTCTGTCTGTGTTCCTGTCTGTCTGTCTGTCTATGTTCCTGTCTGTCTGTCTGTCTATGTTCCTGTCTGTCTATCTTTCTATGTTCCTGTCTGTCTGTCTGTCTGTCTATGTTCCTGTCTGTCTGTCTGTCTATGTTCCTGTCTGTCTGTCTGTCTATGTTCCTGTCTGTCTTTGTTCCTGTCTGTTTATGTTTCTGTCTGTCTGTCTGTCTGTGTTCCTGTCTGTCTGTGTTCCCGTCTGTTTGTCTGTCTGTGTTCCCGTCTGTTTGTCTGTCTATATGTTCCTGTCTGTCTGTCTATGTTCCTGTCTGTCTCTGTTCCTGTCTGTTTATGTTTCTGTCTGTCTGTCTCTCTGTGTTCCTGTCTGTCTGTCAGTCTGTGTTCCTGTCTGTCTTCTCTGTCTGTGTTCCTGTCTCTGTCTGTCTGTCAGTGTTCCTGTCTGTCTGTGTTCCTGTCTGTGTTCCTGTCTGTCTGTCTTCCTGTCTGTCTGTGTTCCTGTCTGTCTGTGTTCCTGTCAGTCTGTCTATCTGTCTGTGTTCCTGTCTGTCTGTCTGTGTGTGTTCCTGTCTATCTGTCTGTCTGTGTTCCTTTCTGTCTGTCTGTCTGTCTGTGTTCCTGTCTGTCTATCTGTCTGTGTTCCTGTCTGTCTGTGTTCCTGTCTGTCTGTCTGTGCTCCTGTCTGTCTGTCTGTCTGTCTGTCTGTCTGTCTGTCTGTCTGTCTGTCTGTCTGTGTTCCTGTCTGTCTGTCTGTCTGTCTGTGTTTCTGTCTGTCTGTGTCCCTGTCTGTCAGTGTTTCTGTCTGTCAGTGTTCCTGTCTGTCTGTGTTCCTGTCTGTCTTCCTGTCTGTCTGTCTGTCTGTCTGTGTTCCTGTCTGTCTGTCTATGTTCCTGTCTGTCTGTCTGTCTGTGTTCCTGTCTGTCTGTATGTCTATGTTCCTGTCTGTCTGTCTGTGTTCCTGTCTGTCTGTCTGTCTGTGTCTGTCTTTCTGTCTATGTTCCCATCTGTCTGTCTGTGTTCCCGTCTGTCTGTCTGTCTGTGTGTGTTCCCGTCTGTCTGTCTGTGTTCCCGCCTGTCTGTCAATGTTCCTGTGTGTCTGTCTGTGTTCCTGTCTGTCTGTCTGTGTTCCTGTCTGTCTGTCTGTCTATGTACCCGTCTGTCTGTGTCTGTCTGTCTGTTTTCCTGTCTGTCTGTGTTCCTGTCTGTCTGTCTGTGTTCCTGTATGTCTGTCTATGTTCCTGTCTTTCTCTCTGTCTGTCTATGTTCCTGTCTGTCTATCTGTTTCTCTGTCTGTCTATGTTCCTGTCTGTCTGTCTGTGTTCCTGTCTGTCTGTCTGTGTTCCTGTCTGTCTGTCTGTCTATGTTCCTGTCTGTCTGTCTGTCTGTCTATGTTCCTGTCTGTCTATCTTTCTATGTTCCTGTCTGTCTGTCTGTCTGTCTGTCTATGTTCCTGTCTGTCTGTCTATGTTCCTGTCTGTCTGTCTATGTTCCTGTCTGTCTTTGTTCCTGTCTGTTTATGTTTCTGTCTGTCTGTCTGTCTGTCTGTCTGTCTGTCTGTGTCCCTGTCTGTCTGTCTGTCTGTCTGTCTTTGTTCCTGTCTGTCTATGTTCCTGTCTTTCTGTCTGTCTGTCTGTCTGTAAATGTTCCTGTCTGTCTAAGTTCCCGTCTATGTTCCTGTCTGTCTGTCTGTCTGTGTTCCTGTCTTTCTGTGTTCCCGTCTGTTTGTCTGTCTATATGTTCCTGTCTGTCTGTCTTTGTTCCTGTCTGTCTGTCTATGTTCCTGTCTGTCTGTCTGTCTGTGTTCCTGTCTGTCTGTCTGTCTGTGTCTGTCTTTCTGTCTATGTTCCCGTCTGTCTGTCTGTGTTCCCGTCTGTCTGTCTGTGTTCCCGTCTGTCTGTCTGTGTTCCCGCCTGTCTGTCAATGTTAATGTGTGTCTGTATGTGTTCCTGTCTGTCTGTTTGTCTGTGTTCCTGTCTGTCTGTCTGTCTATGTACCCGTCTGTCTGTGTCTGTCTGTCTGTCTGTTTTCCTGTCTGTCTGTGTTCCTGTCTGTCTGTCTGTCTGTCTGTCTGTCTATGTATGTTCCTGTCTGTCTGTCTGTGGTCCTGTCTGTCTGTCTATGTTCCTGTCTGTCTCTCTGTCTGTCTATGTTCCTGTCTGTCTATCTGTTTCTCTGTCTGTCTATGTTCCTGTCTGTCTGTCTATGTTCCTGTCTGTCTGTCTGTCTATGTTCCTGTCTGTCTGTCTGGCTGTCTGTCTATGTTCCTGTCTGTCTATCTTTCTATGTTCCTGTCTGTCTGTCTGTCTGTCTGTCTGTCTGTCTGTCTATGTTCCTGTCTGTCTGTCTGTCTGTCTATGTTCCTGTCTGTCTTTGTTCCTGTCTGTTTATGTTTCTGTCTGTCTGTCTGTCTGTCTGTCTGTCTGTCTGTCTGTCTGTCTGTCTGTGTTCCCGTCTGTTTGTCTGTCTATATGTTCCTCTCTGTCTGTCTATGTTCCTGTCTGTCTATGTTCCTGTCTGTTTATGTTTCTGTCTGTCTGTCTCTCTGTGTTCCTGTCTGTCTGTCTGTCTGTGTTCCTGTCTGTCTTCTCTGTCTGTGTTCCTGTCTGTCTGTCTGTGTTCCTGTCTGTCTTCTCTATCTGTGTTCCTGTCTGTCTGTCTGTATGTCAGTGTTCCTGTCTGTCTGTGTTCCTGTCTGTGTTCCTGTCTGTCTGTCTTCCTGTCTGTCTGTGTTCCTGTCTGTCTGTGTTCCTGTCTGTCTGTCTATCTGTCTGTGTTCCTGTCTGTCTGTCTGTGTGTGTTCCTGTCTATCTGTCTGTCTGTGTTCCTGTCTGTCTGTCTGTCTGTGTTCCTTTCTGTCTGTCTGTCTGTGTTCCTGTCTGTCTATCTGTCTGTGTTCCTGTCTGTCTGTGTTCCTGTCTGTCTGTCTGTGCTCCTGTCTGTCTGTCTGTCTGTCTGTCTGTGTTCCTGTCTGTCTGTCTGTCTGTGTTTCTGTCTGTCTGTGTCCCTGTCTGTCTATGTTTCTGTCTGTCAGTGTTCCTGTCTGTCTGTGTTCCTGTCTGTCTTCCTGTCTGTCTGTCTGTGTTCCTGTCTGTCTGTCTATGTTCCTGTCTGTCTGTCTGTCTGTCTGTCTGTGTTCCTGTCTGTCTGTATGTCTATGTTCCTGTCTGTCTGTCTGTGTCTGTCTTTCTGTCTATGTTCCCATCTGTCTGTCTGTGTTCCCGTCTGTCTGTCTGTCTGTGTGTGTTCCCGTCTGTCTGTCTGTGTTCCCGCCTGTCTGTCAATGTTCCTGTGTGTCTGTCTGTGTTCCTGTCTGTCTGTCTGTGTTTCTGTCTGTTTTCCTGTCTGTCTGTGTTCCTGTCTGTCTGTCTGTCTGTCTGTCTGTGTATGTTCCTGTCTGTCTGTCTGTGTTCCTGTATGTCTGTCTATGTTCCTGCCTTTCTCTCTGTCTGTCTATGTTCCTGTCTGTCTATCTGTTTCTCTGTCTGTCTATGTTCCTGTCTGTCTGTCTGTGTTCCTGTCTGTCTGTCTGTGTTCCTGTCTGTCTGTCTGTCTATGTTCCTGTCTGTCTGTCTGTCTGTCTGTCTGTCTGTCTATGTTCCTGTCTGTCTATCTTTCTATGTTCCTGTCTGTCTGTCTGTCTGTCTATGTTCCTGTCTGTCTGTCTGTCTATGTTCCTGTCTGTCTGTCTGTCTATGTTCCTGTCTGTCTTTGTTCCTGTCTGTTTATGTTTCTGTCTGTCTGTCTGTCTGTCTGTCTGTGTTCCTGTCTGTCTGTCTGTCTGTCTTTGTTCCTGTCTGTCTATGTTCCTGTCTGTCTGTCTGTCTGTCTGTCTGTCTGTCTGTCTGTAAATGTTCCTGTCTGTCTAAGTTCCCGTCTATGTTCCTGTCTGTCTGTCTGTCTGTGTTCCTGTCTTTCTGTGTTCCCGTCTGTTTGTCTGTCTATATGTTCCTGTCTGTCTGTCTTTGTTCCTGTCTGTCTGTCTATGTTCCTGTCTGTCTGTCTGTCTGTGTTCCCGTCTGTCTGTCTGTGTTCCCGTCTGTCTGTCTGTGTTCCCGCCTGTCTGTCAATGTTCCGGTGTGTCTGTATGTGTTCCTGTCTGTCTGTTTGTCTGTGTTCCTGTCTGTCTGTCTGTCTATGTACCCGTCTGTCTGTGTCTGTCTGTCTGTCTGTCTGTTTTCCTGTCTGTCTGTGTTCCTGTCTGTCTGTCTGTCTGTCTGTCTGTCTGTCTGTCTGTCTATGTATGTTCCTGTCTGTCTGTCTGTGTTCCTGTCTGTCTGTCTATGTTCCTGTCTGTCTCTCTGTCTGTCTATGTTCCTGTCTGTCTATCTGTTTCTCTGTCTGTCTATGTTCCTGTCTGTCTGTCTATGTTCCTGTCTGTCTGTCTGTCTATGTTCCTGTCTGGCTGTCTGGCTGTCTGTCTATGTTCCTGTCTGTCTATCTTTCTATGTTCCTGTCTGTCTGTCTGTCTGTCTATGTTCCTGTCTGTCTTTGTTCCTGTCTGTTTATGTTTCTGTCTGTCTGTCTGTCTGTCTGTCTGTCTGTCTGTCTGTCTGTCTGTGTTCCTGTCTGTCTGTGTTCCCGTCTGTTTGTCTGTCTATATGTTCCTCTCTGTCTGTCTATGTTCCTGTCTGTCTATGTTCCTGTCTGTTTATGTTTCTGTCTGTCTGTCTCTCTGTGTTCCTGTCTGTCTGTCTGTCTGTGTTCCTGTCTGTCTTCTCTGTCTGTGTTCCTGTCTGTCTGTCTGTGTTCCTGTCTGTCAGTGTTCCTGTCTGTCTGTGTTCCTGTCTGTCTGTCTGTGTTCCTGTCTGTCTTCTCTATCTGTGTTCCTGTCTGTCTGTCTGTCTGTCTGTCAGTGTTCCTGTCTGTCTGTGTTCCTGTCTGTGTTCCTGTCTGTCTGTGTTCCTGTCTGTCTGTGTTCCTGTCTGTCTGTGTTCCTGTCTGTCTGTCTATCTGTCTGTGTTCCTGTCTGTCTGTCTGTGTGTGTTCCTGTCTATTTGTCTGTCTGTGTTCCTGTCTGTCTGTGTTCCTTTCTGTCTGTCTGTCTGTGTTCCTGTCTGTCTATCTGTCTGTGTTCCTGTCTGTCTGTGTTCCTGTCTGTCTGTCTGTGCTCCTGTCTGTCTGTCTGTCTGTCTGTCTGTGTTCCTGTCTGTCTGTCTGTCTGTGTTTCTGTCTGTCTGTGTCCCTGTCTGTCAGTGTTTCTGTCTGTCAGTGTTCCTGTCTGTCTGTGTTCCTGTCTGTCTTCCTGTCTGTCTGTCTGTGTTCCTGTCTGTCTGTCTATGTTCCTGTCTGTCTGTCTGTCTGTCTGTGTTCCTGTCTGTCTGTCTGTGTTCCTGTCTGTCTGTATGTCTATGTTCCTGTCTGTCTGTCTGTGTTCCTGTCTGTCTGTCTGTCTGTGTCTGTCTTTCTGTCTATGTTCCCATCTGTCTGTCTGTGTTCCCGTCTGTCTGTCTGTCTGTGTGTGTTCCCGTCTGTCTGTCTGTGTTCCCGCCTGTCTGTCAATGTTCCTGTGTGTCTGTCTGTGTTCCTGTCTGTCTGTCTGTGTTCCTGTCTGTCTGTCTGTCTATGTACCCGTCTGTCTGTGTCTGTCTGTCTGTTTTCCTGTCTGTCTGTGTTCCTGTCTGTCTGTCTGTCTGTCTGTCTGTCTGTCTGTGTATGTTCCTGTCTGTCTGTCTGTGTTCCTGTATGTCTGTCTATGTTCCTGTCTTTCTCTCTGTCTGTCTATGTTCCTGTCTGTCTATCTGTTTCTCTGTCTGTCTATGTTCCTGTCTGTCTGTCTGTGTTCCTGTCTGTCTGTCTGTGTTCCTGTCTGTCTGTCTGTCTATGTTCCTGTCTGTCTGTCTGTCTGTCTGTCTATGTTCCTGTCTGTCTATCTTTCTATGTTCCTGTCTGTCTGTCTGTCTGTCTGTCTATGTTCCTGTCTGTCTGTCTGTCTATGTTCCTGTCTGTCTGTCTGTCTATGTTCCTGTCTGTCTGTGTTCCCGTCTGTTTGTCTGTCTGTGTTCCCGTCTGTTTGTCTGTCTATATGTTCCTGTCTGTCTGTCTATGTTCCTGTCTGTCTCTGTTCCTGTCTGTTTATGTTTCTGTCTGTCTGTCTGTCTGTCTGTCTGTCTGTAAATGTTCCTGTCTGTCTAAGTTCCCGTCTATGTTCCTGTCTGTCTGTCTGTCTGTGTTCCTGTCTGTCTGTGTTCCCGTCTGTTTGTCTGTCTATATGTTCCTGTCTGTCTGTCTGTGTTCCTGTCTGTCTGTCTGTCTTTGTTCCTGTCTGTCTATGTTCCTATTGTCTATCTGTCTATGTTCCTATTGTCTGTCTGTGTTCCCGTCTGTCTGTCTATGTTTCTGTCTGTCTGTCTGTGTGCCTGTCTGTCTGTCTATGTTCCCGTCTGTCTGTCTGTCTATGTTCCTGTTGTCTGTCTATGTTCCTGTCTGTCTGTTTATGTTCCCGTCTGTCTGTCTGTCTATATGTTCCTGTCTGTCTGTCTATGTTCCCGTCTGTCTGTCTTTGTTCCTGTCTGTCTGTCTATGTACCTGTCTGTCTGTCCATGTTCCTGTCTGTCTATATGTTCCTGTCTGTATGTCTGTCTATGTTCCTGTCTGTCTGTTTATGTTCCCGTCTGTCTGTCTGTCTGTCTATATGTTCCTGTCTGTCTGTCTATGTTCCCGTCTGTCTGTCTTTGTTCCCGTCTGTCTGTCTGTATGTCTTTGTTCCTGTCTGTCTGTGTTTCTGTCTGTCTGTCTGTGTTCCTGTCTGTCCTCTCTGTCTGTGTTCCTGTCTGTCTGTCTGTCTGTCTGTCTGTGTTCCTGTCTGTCAGTGTTCCTGTCTGTCTGTGTTCCTGTCTGTGTTCCTGTCTGTCTGTCTTCCTGTCTGTCTGTGTTCCTGTCTGTCTGTCTATCTGTCTGTGTTCCTGTCTGTCTGTCTGTGTGTGTTCCTGTCTATCTGTCTGTCTGTGTTCCTGTCTGTCTGTCTGTCTGTGTTCCTTTCTGTCTGTCTGTGTTCCTGTCTGTCTATCTGTCTGTGTTCCTGTCTGTCTGTCTGTCTGTGTTCCTGTCTGTCTGTCTGTGCTCCTGTCTGTCTGTCTGTGCTCCTGTCTGTCTGTCTGTCTGTCTGTCTGTCTGTCTGTGTTCCTGTCTGTCTGTCTGTCTGTCTGTGTTTCTGTCTGTCTGTGTCCCTGTCTGTCAGTGTCCCTGTCTGTCAGTGTTTCTGTCTGTCAGTGTTCCTGTCTGTCTGTGTTCCTGTCTGTCTTCCTGTCTGTCTGTCTGTCTGTGTTCCTGTCTGTCTGTATGTCTATGTTCCTGTCTGTCTGTCTGTCTGTGTTCCTGTCTGTCTGTCTGTCTGTGTCTGTCTTTCTGTCTATTTTCCCATCTGTCTGTCTGTGTTCCCGTCTGTCTGTCTGTGTTCCCGTCTGTCTGTCTGTGTTCCCGCCTGTCTGTCAATGTTCCTGTGTGTCTGTCTGTGTTCCTGTCTGTCTGTCTGTGTTCCTGTCTGTCTGTCTGTCTATGTACCCGTCTGTCTGTGTCTGTCTGTCTGTCTGTCTCTCTGTCTGTCTATGTTCCTGTCTGTCTATCTGTTTCTCTGTCTGTCTATGTTCCTGTCTGTCTGTCTGTCTGTGTTCCTGAATGTCTGTCTGTCTATGTTCCTGTCTGTCTGTCTGTCTATGTTCCTGTCTGTCTATCTTTCTATGTTCCTGTCTGTCTGTCTGTCTGTCTATGTTCCTGTCTGTCTGTCTGTCTGTCTATGTTCCTGTCTGTCTGTCTGTCTATGTTCCTGTCTGTCTTTGTTCCTGTCTGTTTATGTTTCTGTCTGTCTGTCTGTCTGTGTTCCTGTCTGTCTGTGTTCCCGTCTGTTTGTCTGTCTATATGTTCCTGTCTGTCTGTCTATGTTCCTTTCTGTCTATGTTCCTGTCTGTTTATGTTTCTGTCTGTCTGTCTGTCTGTCTGTCTGTAAATGTTCCTGTCTGTCTAAGTTCCCGTCTATGTTCCTGTCTGTCTGTCTGTCTGTGTTCCTGTCTTTCTGTGTTCCCGTCTGTTTGTCTGTCTATATGTTCCTGTCTGTCTGTCTATGTTCCTGTCTGTCTGTCTGTGTTCCTGTTTGTCTGTCTGTCTTTGTTCCTGTCTGTCTGTCTGTCTGTCTGTCTGTCTGTGTTCCTGTCTGTCTGTCTGTCTGTGTTCCTGTTTGTCTGTCTGTCTTTGTTCCTGTCTGTCTGTCTGTCTTTGTTCCTGTCTGTCTGTCTGTCTTTGTTCCTGTCTGTCTATGTTCCTATTGTCTGTCTATGTTCCTATTGTCTGTCTGTGTTCCCGTCTGTCTGTCTATGTTCCTATTGTCTGTCTGTCTGTCTGTCTGTCTGTCTGTGTTCCTGTCTGTCTGTGTTCCCGTCTGTTTGTCTGTCTATATGTTCCTGTCTGTCTGTCTATGTTCCTTTCTGTCTATGTTCCTGTCTGTTTATGTTTCTGTCTGTCTGTCTGTCTGTCTGTCTGTAAATGTTCCTGTCTGTCTAAGTTCCCGTCTATGTTCCTGTCTGTCTGTCTGTCTGTGTTCCTGTCTTTCTGTGTTCCCGTCTGTTTGTCTGTCTATATGTTCCTGTCTGTCTGTCTATGTTCCTGTCTGTCTGTCTGTGTTCCTGTTTGTCTGTCTGTCTTTGTTCCTGTCTGTCTGTCTGTCTGTCTGTCTGTCTGTGTTCCTGTCTGTCTGTCTGTCTGTGTTCCTGTTTGTCTGTCTGTCTTTGTTCCTGTCTGTCTGTCTGTCTTTGTTCCTGTCTGTCTGTCTGTCTTTGTTCCTGTCTGTCTATGTTCCTATTGTCTGTCTATGTTCCTATTGTCTGTCTGTGTTCCCGTCTGTCTGTCTATGTTCCTATTGTCTGTCTGTGTGCCTGTCTGTCTGTCTATGTTCCCGTCTGTCTGTCTGTCTATGTTCCTGTTGTCTGTCTATGTTCCTGTCTGTCTGTTTATGTTCCCGTCTGTCTGTCTGTCTATATGTTCCTGTCTGTCTGTCTATGTTCCCGTCTGTCTGTCTTTGTTCCTGTCTGTCTGTCTATGTACCTGTCTGTCTGTCCATGTTCCTGTCTGTCTATATGTTCCTGTCTGTATGTCTGTCTATGTTCCTGTCTGTCTGTTTATGTTCCCGTCTGTCTGTCTGTCTGTCTGTCTGTCTATATGTTCCCGTCTGTCTGTCTATGTTCCCGTCTGTCTGTCTTTGTTCCTGTCTGTCTGTTTATGTTCCCGTCTGTCTGTCTGTATGTCTTTGTTCCTGTCTGTCTATGTTCCTGTCTGTCTGTTTATGTTCCCGTCTGTCTGTCTGTCTGTCTATATGTTCCTGTCTGTCTGTCTATGTTGTCTGTCTATGTTCCTGTTGTCTGTCTACTTTCCTGTCTGTCTGTTTATGTTCCCGTCTGTCTGTCTGTATGTCTGTCTATATGTTCCTGTCTGTATGTCTGTCTATGTTCCTGTCTGTCTGTGGTCCTGTCTGTCTGTCTATGTTCCTGTCTGTCTGTCTGTCTATGTTCCTGTCTGTCTGTCTGTCTGTGTTCCTGTCTGTCTGTCTGTCTATGTTCCTGTCTGTCTGTCTGTCTATGTTCCTGTCTGTCTGTCTGTCTGTCTTTGTTCCTGTCTGTCTATGTTCCTGTCTGTCTATCTGTCTGTGTTCCTGTCTGTCTATCTGTCTGTGTTCCTGTCTGTCTGTCTGTCTGTCTTCCTGTCTGTCTGTCTGTGTTCCTGTCTGTCTGTCTGTGTTCCTGTCTGTCTATCTGTCTGTGTTTCTGTCTGTCTGTGTCCCTGTCTGTCAGTGTTTCTGTCTGTCAGTGTTCCTGTCTGTCTGTGTTCCTGTCTGTCTTCCTGTCTGTCTGTCTGTCTGTGTTCCTGTCTGTCTGTCTATGTTCCTGTCTGACTGTCTGTGTTCCTGTCTGTCTGTATGTCTATGTTCCTGTCTGTCTGTCTGTGTTCCTGTCTGTCTGGCTGTCTATGTTCCCATCTGTCTGTCTGTGTTCCCGTCTGTCTGTCTGTGTTCCCGTCTGTCTGTCTGTGTTCCCGCCTGTCTGTCAATGTCCCTGTTTGTCTGTCTGTGTTCCTGTCTGTCTGTCTGTGTTCCTGTCTGTCTGTCTGTCTATGTACCCGTCTGTCTGTGTCTGTCTGTCTGTCTGTCTGTTTTCCTGTCTGTCTGTGTTCCTGTCTGTCTGTCTGTCTGTCTGTCTGTGTATGTTCCTGTCTGTCTGTCTGTGTTCCTGTCTGTCTGTCTATGTTCCTGTCTGTCTCTCTGTCTGTCTATGTTCCTGTCTGTCTATCTGTTTCTCTGTCTGTCTATGTTCCTGTCTGTCTGTCTGTCTGTCTGTCTATGTTCCTGTCTGTCTATCTTTCTATGTTCCTGTCTGTCTGTCTGTCTGTCTGTCTGTCTGTCTGTCTATGTTCCTGTCTGTCTGTCTGTCTATGTTCCTGTCTGTCTGTCTGTCTATGTTCCTGTCTGTCTTTGTTCCTGTCTGTTTATGTTTCTGTCTGTCTGTCTGTCTGTGTTCCTGTCTGTCTGTGTTCCCGTCTGTTTGTCTGTCTATATGTTCCTGTCTGTCTGTCTATGTTCCTGTCTGTCTATGTTCCTGTCTGTTTATGTTTCTGTCTGTCTGTCTGTCTGTCTGTCTGTCTGTCTGTAAATGTTCCTGTCTGTCTAAGTTCCCGTCTATGTTCCTGTCTGTCTGTCTGTCTGTGTTCCTGTCTGTCTGTGTTCCCGTCTGTTTGTCTGTCTATATGTTCCTGTCTGTCTGTCTATGTTCCTGTCTGTCTATGTTCCCGTCTGTTTGTCTGTCTATATGTTCCTGTCTGTCTGTCTATGTTCCTGTCTGTCTGTGTTCCCGTCTGTTTGTCTGTCTATATGTTCCTGTCTGTCTGTCTGTGTTCCTGTCTGTCTGTCTTTGTTCCTGTCTGTCTATGTTCCTATTGTCTGTCTGTGTTCCCGTCTGTCTGTCTATGTTCCTATTGTCTGTCTGTGTGCCTGTCTGTCTGTCTATGTTCCCGTCTGTCTGTCTGTATGTTCCTGTTGTCTGTCTAGGTTCCTGTCTGTCTGTTTATGTTCCCGTCTGTCTAAGTTCTCGTCTATATGTTCCTGTCTGTCTGTCTATCTGTGTCCCTGTCTGTCTGTCTTTCCGTTCCTGTCTGTCTGTCTATATGTACCTGTCTGTCTGTCCATGTTCCTGTCTGTCTATCTATGTTCCTGTCTGTCTATGTTCCTGTCTGTCTGTTTATGTTCCCGTCTGTCTGTCTGTCTGTCTATATGTTCCTGTCTGTCTGTCTATGTTCCCGTCTGTCTGTCTTTGTTCCTGTCTGTCTGTCTGTGTTCCCGTCTGTCTGTCTGCTTTGTTCCCGCCTGTCTGTCAATGTTACTGTCTGTCTGTATGTGTTCCTGTCTGTCTGTTTGTCTGTCTGTTCCTGTCTGTCTGTCTGTCTATGTACCCGTCTGTCTGTGTTCTGTCTGTCTGTCTGTGTTCCTGTCTGTCTGTTTATGTTCCTGTCTGTCTGTCTATATGTTCCTGTCTGTCTGTCTGTCTATGTTCCTGTCTGTCTGTCTGTGGTCCTGTCTGTCTGTCTATGTTCCTGTCTGTCTCGTCTGTCTGTCTATGTTCCTGTCTGTCTATCTGTTTCTCTGTCTGTCTATGTTCCTGTCTGTCTGTCTGTTATGTTCCTGTCTGTCTGTCTGTCTATGTTCCTGTCTGTCTGTCTGGCTGTCTGTCTATGTTCCTGTCTGTCTATCTTTCTATGTTCCTGTCTGTCTGTCTGTCTAATGTTCCTGTCTGTCTAGTTCTCGTCTATGTTCCTGTCTGTCTGTCTGTCTGTCTGTCTGTGTTCCTGTCTGTCTTTGTTCCTGTCTGTTTATGTTTCTGTCTGTCTGTTCCTGTCTGTCTGTCTTTGTTCCTGTCTTTCTGTGTTCCCGTCTGTTTGTCTGTCTATATGTTCCTGTCTGTCTGTCTTTGTTCCTGTCTGTCTGTGTTCCCGTCTGTTTGTCTGTCTATATGTTCCTGTCTGTCTGTCTATGTTCCTGTCTGTCTATGTTCCTGTCTGTCTGTCTGTCTGTGTTTGTTCCTGTCTGTCTATGTTCCTGTCTGTCTGTTTATGTTCCCGTCTGTCTGTCTATCTGTCTGTCTGTCTGTCTATATGTTCCTGTCTGTATGTCTGTGTTCCTGTCTGTCTGTCTGTCTGTGTTCCTGTCTATGTTCCTGTCTGTCTGTCTGTGTTCCTGTCTGTCTGTCTGTGTTCCTGTCTGTGTTCCTGTTTGTCTGTCTGTCTGTCTGTGTTCCTGTCTGTCAGTGTTCCTGTCTGTCTGTGTTCCTGTCTGTGTTCCTGTCTGTCTGTCTGTCTGTGTTCCTGTCTGTCTGTCTATGTTCCTGTCTGTCTGTCTATGTTCCTGTCTGTCTGTCTGCCTGTCTGTCTGTGTTCCTGTGTTCCTGTCTGTCTTCTCTGTCTGTGTTCCTGTCTGTCTGTCAGTGTTCCTATCTGTCTGTGTTCCTATCTGTCTGTGTTCCTGTCTGTGTGTCTTCCTGTCTGTGTGTCTTCCTGTCTGTCTGTCTGTCTGTCTGTCTGTCTGTCTGTCTGTGTTCCTGTCTGTCTGTCTATGTTCCTGTCTGTCTTCTGTGTTCCTGTCTGTCTGTATGTCTATGTGCCTGTCTGTCTGTCTGTGTTCCTGTCTGTCTGTGTTTCTGTCTGTGTTTCTGTCTGTCTGTCTGGGTGTCTGTCTGTGTTTCTGTCTGTCTGTCTGGGTGTCTGTCTGTGTTTCTGTCTGTCTGGGTTTTCTGTCTGTCTGTATGGGTGTCTGTCTGTCTGTATGGGTGTCTGTCTGTGTTTCTGTCTGTCTGTCTGGGTTTTCTGTCTGTCTGTATGGGTGTCTGTCTGTGTGTCTGTCTGTCTGTGTTTCTGTCTGTCTGTGTTTTCTGTCTGTCTGTGTTTCTGTCTGTCTGTCTGGGTGTCTGTCTGGGTTTCTGTCTGTCTGTCTGGGTGTCTGTCTGGGTTTCTGTCTGTCTGTCTGGGTGTCTGTCTGGGTTTCTGTCTGTCTGTCTGGGTGTCTGTCTGTGTTTCTGTCTGTCTTTCTGGGTGTCTGTCTGTCTATTTTCCTGTCTATCTGTTTCTCTGTCTGTCTATGTTCCTGTCTGTCTGTCTGTGTTCCTGTCTGTCTGTATATTTATTTTGAGTGAATATATTTCTCTTCCCTAGATGAACTCATTCAAAACCTGTCTAGACGAATGCTGGGTAAGTGTTGTCTCTGTGTTTACTATATTCATGTCATTTTCAACATTACCAACATTATCAAAGGAAATAGAGGAAATTACCCATAATGCATCATGTTTTATCTACTGTCTATAGAGGAGGTCAGAATAGAGAGGATGTAGTCTGTCTTCATGTTCTAGTACCCATAATACATCATGTTTTATCTACTGTCTACAGAGGAGGTCAGAATAGAGAGGATGTAGTCAGTCTTCATGTTCTAGTACCCATAATGCATCATGTTTTATCTACTGTCTACAGAGGAGGTCAGAATAGAGAGGATGTAGTCTGTCTTCATGTTCTAGTACCCATAATACATCATGTTTTATCTACTGTCTACAGAGGAGGTTAGAATAGAGAGGATGTAGTCTGTCTTCATGTTCTTGTACCCATAATACATCATGTTTTATCTACTGTCTATAGAGGAGGTCAGAATAGAGAGGATGTAGTCTGTCTTCATGTTCTAGTACCCATAATACATCATGTTTTATCTACTGTCTACAGAGGAGGTCAGAATAGAGAGGATGTAGTCTGTCTTCATGTTCTATTACCCATAATACATCATGTTTTATCTACTGTCTACAGAGGAGGTCAGAATAGAGAGGATGTAGTCTGTCTTCATGTTCTAGTACCCATAATACATCATGTTTTATCTACTGTCTACAGAGAGGTCAGAATAGAGAGGATGTAGTCTGTCTTCATGTTCTAGTACCCATAATACATCATGTTTTATCTACTGTCTACAGAGGAGGTCAGAATAGAGAGGATGTAGTCTGTCTTCATGTTCTGAGTACCCATAATACATCATGTTTTATCTACTGTCTACAGAAGAGGTCAGAATAGAGAGGATGTAGTCTGTCTTCATGTTCTAGTACCCATAATACATCATGTTTTATCTACTGTCTACAGAGGAGGTCAGAATAGAGAGGATGTAGTCTGTCTTCATGTTCTAGTACCCATAATACATCATGTTTTATCTACTGTCTACAGAGGAGGTCAGAATAGAGAGGATGTAGTCTGTCTTCATGTTCTAGTACCCATAATACATCATGTTTTATCTACTGTCTACAGAGGAGGTCAGAATAGAGAGGATGTAGTCTGTCTTCATGTTCTATTACCCATAATACATCATGTTTTATCTTCTCTGTCTACAGAGGAGGTCACAAAAGAGAGGGGTGAGTTGCACAACTGCATATATTTCATTGATTTAAGTGAAAACACTTTCCTTAAAAAATATATACACTATATATTACACTGATTAACTACACTATATATTACACTGATTAACTACACTATATATTACACTGACTAACTACACTATATATTACACTGATTAACTACACTATATATTACACTGATTAACTACACTATATATTATACTGATTAACTACACTATATATTACACTGATTAACTACACTATATATTACACTATATATTATACTGATTAACTACACTATATATTACACTGATTAACTACACTATATATTATACTGATTAACTACACTATATATTACACTGATTAACTACACTATATATTACACTGATTAACTACACTATATATTACACTATATATTATACTGATTAACTACACTATATATTACACTGATTAACTACACTATATATTATACTGATTAACTACACTATATATTACACTGATTAACTACACTATATATTACACTGATTAACTACACTATATATTACACTGATTAACTACACTATATATTACACTGATTAACTACACTATATATTACACTGACTAACTACACTATATATTACACTGATTAACTACACTATATATTACACTGATTAACTACACTATATATTACACTATATATTACACTGATTAACTACACTATATATTACACTATATATTACACTGATTAACTACACTATATATTACACTGACTAACTACACTATATATTACACTATATATTACATTGATTAACTACACTATATATTACATTGATTAACGACACTATATATTACACTATATATTACACTGATTAACTACACTATATATTACACTATATATTACACTGATTAACTACACTATATATTACACTGACTAACTAAACTATATATTACACTGATTAACTACACTATATATTACACTATATATTACACTGGTTAACTACACTATATATTACACTGAATAACTACACTATATATTACACTGATTAACTACACTATATATTACACTGATTAACTACACTATATATTACACTGATTAACTACACTATATTACACTGGTTAACTACACTATATATTACACTGATTAACTACACTATATATTACACTGGTTAACTACACTATATATTACACTGATTAACTACACTATATATTACACTGATTAACTACACTATATATTACACTGATTAACTACACTATATATTACACTATATATTACATTGATTAACGACACTATATATTACACTGGTTAACTACACTATATATTACACTGATTAACTACACTATATATTACATTGATTAACGACACTATATATTACACTGGTTAACTACACTATATATTACACTGGTTAACTACACTATATATTAACTACACTATATATTAACTACACTATATATTAACTACACTATATATTAACTACACTATATATTACACTGATTAACTACACTATATATTACACTATATATTACACTGATTAACTACACTATATATTACACTATATATTACACTGGTTAACTACACTATATATTAACTACACTATATATTAACTACACTATATATTAACTACACTATATATTAACTACACTATATATTAACTACACTATATATTACACTGATTAACGACACTATATATTACACTGGTTAACTACACTATATATTACACTGATTAGCTACACTATATATTACACTGATTAATTACACTATATATTACACTGATTAACTACACTATATATTACACTATATATTACACTGATTAACTACACTATATATTACACTGATTAACTACACTATATATTACACTGATTAACTACACTATATATTACACTGATTAACTACACTATATATTACACTGATTAACTACACTATATATTACACTGATTAACTACACTATATATTATACTGGTTAACTACACTATATATTACACTGATTAACTACACTATATATTACACTATATATTACACTGATTAACTACACTATATATTACACTGATTAACTACACTATATATTACATTGATTAACTACACTATATATTACACTGATTAACTACACTATATATTACACTATATATTAAACTGATTAACTACACTATATATTACACTGATTAACTACACTATATATTACATTGATTAACTACACTATATATTACACTGATTAACTACACTATATATTACACTGATTAGCTACACTATATATTACACTGATTAACTACACTATATATTACATTGATTAACTACACTATATATTACACTGATTAACTACACTATATATTACACTGATTAACTACACTATATATTACACTATATATTACACTGGTTAACTACACTATATATTACACTATATATTACACTGGTTAACTACACTACATATTATACTATATATTACACTGATTAACTACACTATATATTACACTGATTAGCTACACTATATATTACATTGATTAACTACACTATATATTACACTGATTAACAACACTATATATTACACTGATTAGCTACACTATATATTACACTGATTAACTACACTATATATTACACTGATTAACTACACTATATATTACACTGATTAACTACACTATATATTACACTGATTAACTACACTATATATTACACTGATTAACTACACTATATATTACACTGATTAACTACACTATATATTACACTGATTAACTACACTATATATTACACTGATTAACTACACTATATATTATACTGATTAACTACACTATATATTACACTGATTAACTACACTATATATTACACTGATTAATTACACTATATATTACACTGATTAACTACACTATATATTACACTATATATTACATTGATTAACGACACTATATATTACACTGATTAACTACACTATATATTATACTATATATTACATTGGTTAACTACACTATATATTACACTGATTAACTACACTATATATTACACTGATTAACTACACTATATATTACACTGATTAACTACACTATATATTACACTGGTTAACTACACTATATATTACACTATATATTACACTGATTAACTACACTATATAATACACTGATTAACTACACTATATATTACACTGATTAACTACACTATATATTACACTGGTTAACTACACTATATATTACACTATATATTACTCTGATTAACTACACTATGTATTACACTGGTTAACTACACTATATATTACACTATATATTACACTGATTAACTACACTATATATTACACTGGTTAACTACACTATATATTATACTATATATTACACTGATTAACTACACTATATATTACACTGATTAACTACACTATATATTACACTGATTAACTACACTATATATTACACTATATATTATACTGATTAACTCCACTATATATTACACTGATTAACTACACTATATATTACACTGATTAACTACACTATATATTACACTGATTAACTACACTATATATTACACTGATTAACTACACTATATATTACACTGATTAACTACACTATATATTACACTGGTTAACTACACTATATATTATACTATATATTACACTGATTAACTACACTATATATTACACTGATTAACTACACTATATATTACACTGATTAACTACACTATATATTACACTATATATTATACTGATTAACTCCACTATATATTACACTGATTAACTACACTATATATTACACTGATTAACTACACTATATATTACACTGATTAACTACACTATATATTACACTGATTAACTACACTATATATTACACTATATATTACACTGGTTAACTACACTATATATTACACTGATTAACTACACTATATATTACACTGATTAACTACACTATATATTACACTATATATTATACTGATTAACTCCACTATATATTACACTGATTAACTACACTATATATTACACTGATTAACTACACTATATATTACACTGATTAACTACACTATATATTACACTGATTAACTACACTATATATTACACTATATATTACACTGGTTAACTACACTATATATTACACTGATTAACTACACTATATATTACACTGATTAACTACACTATATATTACACTGATTAACTACACTATATATTACACTATATATTACACTGATTAACTACACTATATAGTACACTATATATTACACCGATTAACTACACTATATATTACACTGATTAACTACACTATATATTACACTATATATTACACTGAATAACTACACTATATATTACACTATATATTACACCGATTAACTACACTATATATTACACTATATATTACACTGATTAACTACACTATATTTTACCCTGATTAACTACACTATATATTACACTATATATTACTCTTATTAACTACACTATATATTACACTGATTAACTACACTATATATTACACTGACTTTAAACTCTATTGGACCAGTTAGGTTGTCTACTGACCTGTTAGGTTGTCTACTGACCTGTTAGGTTCTCTACTGACCTGTTAGGTTATCTAGTGGACCTGTTAGGTTGTCTACTGACCTGTTAGGTTGTCTACTGGACCTGTTAGGTTCTCTACTGACCTGTTAGGTTCTCTACTGACCTGTTAGGTTGTCTACTGACCTGTTAGGTTCTCTACTGACCTGTTAGGTTGTCTACTGACCTGTTAGGTTGTCTACTGGACCTGTTAGGTTCTCTACTGGACCTGTTAGGTTGTGTACTGGACCTGTTAGGTTGTCTACTGGACCTGTTAGGTTGTCTACTGGACCTGTTAGGTTGTCTACTGACCTGTCAGGTTGTCTACTGGACCTGTTAGGTTGTCTACTGACCTGTCAGGTTGTCTACTGGACCTGTTAGGTTGTCTACTGACCTGTTAGGTTCTCTACTGGACCTGTTAGGTTGTCTACTGGACCTGTTAGGTTCTCTACTGGACCTGTTAGGTTCTCTACTGGACCTGTTAGGTTCTCTACTGACCTGTTAGGTTGTCTACTGGACCTGTTAGGTTGTCTACTGGACCTGTTAGGTTCTCTACTGGACCTGTTAGGTTCTCTACTGACCTGTTAGGTTCTCTACTGGACCTGTTAGGTTCTCTACTGGACCTGTTAGGTTCTCTACTGGACCTTTTAGGTTCTCTACTGACCTGTTAGGTTGTCTACTGGACCTGTTAGGTTGTCTACTGGACCTGTTAGGTTGTCTACTGGACCTGTTAGGTTGTCTACTGGACCTGTTAGGTTCTCTACTGGACCTGTTAGGTTCTCTACTGACCTGTTAGGTTCTCTACTGGACCTGTCAGGTTGTCTACTGGACCTGTTAGGTTGTCTACTGACCTGTTAGGTTCTCTACTGGACCTGTTAGGTTGTCTACTGGACCTGTTAGGTTGTCTACTGGACCTGTTAGGTTGTCTACTGACCTGTTAGGTTGTCTACTGACCTGTTAGGTTCTCTACTGACCTACTAGGTTCTCTACTGGACCTGTTAGGTTGTCTACTGACCTGTTAGGTTCTCTACTGACCTACTAGGTTGTCTACTGACCTGTTAGGTTGTCTACTGACCTGTTAGGTTGTCTACTGACCTGTTAGGTTGTCTACTGGACCTGTTAGGTTGTCTACTGGACCTGTTAGGTTGTCTACTGACCTGTTAGGTTGTCTACTGACCTGTTAGGTTCTCTACTGACCTACTAGGTTCTCTACTGGACCTGTTAGGTTGTCTACTGACCTGTTAGGTTCTCTACTGACCTGTTAGGTTCTCTACTGACCTGTTAGGTTGTCTACTGGACCTGTTAGGTTGTCTCCTGGACCTGTTAGGTTCTCTACTGACCTGTTAGGTTCTCTACTGGATCTGTTAGGTTGTCTACTGACCTGTTAGGTTGTCTACTGACCTGTTAGGTTGTCTACTGACCTGTTAGGTTGTCTACTGACCTGTCAGGTTGTCTACTGACCTGTTAGGTTGTCTAGTGGACCTGTTAGGTTGTCTAGTGGACCTGTTAGGTTGTCTACTGGACCTGTTAGGTTGTCTAGTGGACCTGTTAGGTTGTCTAGTGGACCTGTTAGGTTGTCTACTGGACCTGTTAGGTTCTCTACTGACCGGTTGGGTTGTCTACTGGACCTGTTAGGTTCTCTACTGGACCTGTTAGGTTCTCTACTGGACCTGTTAGGTTCTCTACTGACCTGTTAGGTTGTCTGCTGGACCTGTTAGGTTGTCTACTGACCTGTTAGGTTGTCTACTGGACCTGTTAGGTTCTCTACTGACCTGTTAGGTTGTCTACTGGACCTGTTAGGTTCTCTACTGACCTGTTAGGTTGTCTACTGGACCTGTTAGGTTGTCTACTGGACCTGTTAGGTTGTCTACTGGACCTGTTAGGTTCTCTACTGACCTGTTAGATTCTCTACTGACCTGTCAGGTTGTCTACTGACCTGTTAGGTTGTCTACTGACCTGTTAGGTTGTCTACTGGACCTGTTAGGTTCTCTACTGACCTGTTAGGTTCTCTACTGACCTGTTAGGTTGTCTACTGACCTGTTAGGTTCTCTACTGGACCATTTAGGTTCTGTATTGGACCAGTTAGGTTCTCTACTGGACCTGTTAAGTTCTGTGTTGGACCTGTTAGGTTGTCTACTGACCTGTTAGGTTGTCTACTGACCTGTTAGGTTGTCTACTGACCTGTTAGGTTCTCTACTGACCTGTTAGGTTGTCTACTGACCTGTTAGGTTCTCTACTGGACCATTTAGGTTCTGTATTGGACCTGTTAGGTTCTCTACTGGACCTGTTAAGTTCTCTGTTGGACCTGTTAGATTCTCTACTGACCTGTTAGGTTCTCTACTGGACCTGTTAGGTTGTCTAGTGGACCTGTTAGGTTGTCTACTGGACCTGTTAGGTTGTCTACTGGACCTGTTAGGTTGTCTACTGACCTGTTAGGTTGTCTACTGGCCTGTTAGGTTGTCTACTGGACCTGTTAGGTTGTCTACTGGACCTGTTAGGTTCTCTACTGACCTGTTAGGTTGTCTACTGACCTGTTAGGTTGTCTACTGGACCTGTTAGGTTCTCTACTGACCTGTTAGGTTGTCTACTGACCTGTTAGGTTGTCTACTGGACCTGTTAGATTCTCTACTGACCTGTTAGGTTCTCTACTGGGCCTGTTAGGTTGTCTAGTGGACCTGTTAGGTTGTCTACTGACCTGTTAGGTTGTCTACTGGACCTGTTAGGTTGTCTACTGACCTGTTAGGTTGTCTACTGACCTGTTAGGTTGTCTACTGGACCTGTTAGGTTGTCTACTGGACCTGTTAGGTTCTCTACTGACCTGTTAGGTTGTCTACTGACCTGTTAGGTTGTCTACTGGACCTGTTAGGTTCTCTACTGGACCTGTTAGGTTGTCTACTGGACCTGTTAGGTTCTCTACTGGACCTGTTAGGTTGTCTACTGGACCTGTTAGGTTGTCTACTGGACCTGTTAGGTTGTCTACTGGACCTGTTAGGTTGTCTACTGACCTGTTAGGTTCTCTACTGGACCTGTTAGGTTGTCTACTGGACCTGTTAGGTTGTCTACTGGACCTGTTAGGTTGTCTACTGACCTGTTAGGTTCTCTACTGACCTGTTAGGTTGTCTACTGGACCTGTTAGGTTGTCTACTGGACCTGTTAGGTTGTCTACTGGACCTGTTAGGTTGTCTACTGACCTGTTAGGTTGTCTACTGACCTGTTAGGTTCTCTACTGACCTGTTAGGTTGTCTAGTGGACCTGTTAGGTTGTCTAGTGGACCTGTTAGGTTGTCTAGTGGACCTGTTAGGTTGTCTACTGGACCTGTTAGGTTGTCTAGTGGACCTGTTAGGTTGTCTACTGACCTGTTAGTTTCTCTACTGACCTGTTAGGTTGTCTAGTGGACCTGTTAGGTTCTCTACTGACCTGTTAGGTTGTCTACTGACCTGTTAGGTTGTCTACTGACCTGTTAGGTTGTCTACTGACCTGTCAGGTTGTCTACTGACCTGTCAGGTTGTCTACTGACCTGTCAGGTTGTCTACTGACCTGTCAGGTTGTCTACTGACCTGTCAGGTTGTCTACTGACCTGTTAGGTTGTCTACTGGACCTGTTAGGTTCTCTACTGACCTGTTAGGTTGTCTACTGACCGGTTAGGTTCTCTACTGGACCTGTTAGGTTGTCTACTGACCTGTTAGGTTGTCTACTGACCTGTTAGGTTCTCTACTGGACCTGTTAGGTTCTCTACTGGACCTGTTCGGTTCTCTACTGGACCTGTTCGGTTCTCTACTGGACCTGTTAGGTTCTCTACTGGACCTGTTAGGTTGTCTACTGACCTGTTAGGTTCTCTACTGGACCTGTTAGGTTCTCTACTGACCTGTTAGGTTCTCTACTGACCTGTTAGGTTCTCTACTGACCTGTTAGGTTGTCTACTGACCTGTTAGGTTCTCTACTGGGCCTGTTAGGTTGTCTAGTGGACCTGTTAGGTTGTCTACTGACCTGTTAGGTTGTCTACTGGACCTGTTAGGTTGTCTACTGACCTGTTAGGTTGTCTACTGACCTGTTAGGTTGTCTACTGGACCTGTTAGGTTGTCTACTGGACCTGTTAGGTTCTCTACTGACCTGTTAGGTTGTCTACTGACCTGTTAGGTTGTCTACTGGACCTGTTAGGTTCTCTACTGGACCTGTTAGGTTGTCTACTGGACCTGTTAGGTTCTCTACTGGACCTGTTAGGTTGTCTACTGGACCTGTTAGGTTGTCTACTGGACCTGTTAGGTTGTCTACTGGACCTGTTAGGTTGTCTACTGACCTGTTAGGTTCTCTACTGGACCTGTTAGGTTGTCTACTGGACCTGTTAGGTTGTCTACTGGACCTGTTAGGTTGTCTACTGACCTGTTAGGTTCTCTACTGACCTGTTAGGTTGTCTACTGGACCTGTTAGGTTGTCTACTGGACCTGTTAGGTTGTCTACTGGACCTGTTAGGTTGTCTACTGACCTGTTAGGTTGTCTACTGACCTGTTAGGTTCTCTACTGACCTGTTCGGTTGTCTAGTGGACCTGTTAGGTTGTCTAGTGGACCTGTTAGGTTGTCTAGTGGACCTGTTAGGTTGTCTACTGGACCTGTTAGGTTGTCTAGTGGACCTGTTAGGTTGTCTACTGACCTGTTAGTTTCTCTACTGACCTGTTAGGTTGTCTAGTGGACCTGTTAGGTTCTCTACTGACCTGTTAGGTTGTCTACTGACCTGTTAGGTTGTCTACTGACCTGTTAGGTTGTCTACTGACCTGTCAGGTTGTCTACTGACCTGTCAGGTTGTCTACTGACCTGTCGGGTTGTTTACTGACCTGTCAGGTTGTCTACTGACCTGTCAGGTTGTCTACTGACCTGTTAGGTTGTCTACTGGACCTGTTAGGTTCTCTACTGACCTGTTAGGTTGTCTACTGACCGGTTAGGTTCTCTACTGGACCTGTTAGGTTGTCTACTGACCTGTTAGGTTGTCTACTGACCTGTTAGGTTCTCTACTGGACCTGTTAGGTTCTCTACTGGACCTGTTCGGTTCTCTACTGGACCTGTTCGGTTCTCTACTGGACCTGTTAGGTTCTCTACTGGACCTGTTAGGTTGTCTACTGACCTGTTAGGTTCTCTACTGGACCTGTTAGGTTCTCTACTGACCTGTTAGGTTCTCTACTGACCTGTTAGGTTCTCTACTGACCTGTTAGGTTGTCTACTGACCTGTTAGGTTCTCTACTGGACCTGTTAGGTTGTCTACTGGACCTGTTAGGTTGTCTACTGACCTGTTAGGTTGTCTACTGACCTGTTAGGTTCTCTACTGGACCTGTTAGGTTGTCTACTGGACCTGTTAGGTTCTCTACTGACCTGTTAGGTTCTCTACTGACCTGTTAGGTTCTCTACTGACCTGTTAAGTTCTCTACTGACCTGTTAGGTTCTCTACTGGACCTGTTAGGTTCTCTACTGACCTGTTAGGTTCTCTACTGACATGTTAGGTTCTCTACTGGACCTGTTAGGTTGTCTACTGGACCTGTTAGGTTGTCTACTGGACCTGTTAGGTTGTCTACTGGACCTGTTAGGTTGTCTACTGGACCTGTTAGGTTGTCTACTGGACCTGTTAGGTTCTCTACTGGACCTGTTAGGTTCTCTACTGGACCTGTTAGGTTCTCTACTGGACCTGTTAGGTTGTCTACTGGACCTGTTAGGTTGTCTACTGGACCTGTTAGGTTGTCTACTGACCTGTTAGGTTGTCTACTGGACCTGTTAGGTTCTCTACTGACCTGTTAGGTTGTCTACTGGACCTGTTAGGTTCTCTACTGACCTGTTAGGTTGTCTACTGACCTGTTAGGTTGTCTACTGGACCTGTTAGGTTCTCTACTGGACCGGTTAGGTTTTCTACTGACCTGTTAGGTTGTCTACTGGACCTGTTAGGTTGTCTACTGGACCTGTTAGGTTGTCTACTGATCTGTTAGGTTGTCTACTGACCTGTTAGGTTGTCTACTGGACCTGTTAGGTTGTCTACTGACCTGTTAGGTTCTCTACTGACCTGTTAGGTTGTCTACTGACCTGTTAGGTTGTCTACTGGACCTGTTAGGTTGTCTACTGGACCTGTTAGGTTCTCTACTGACCTGTTAGGTTGTGTACTGGACCTGCTAGGTTCTCTACTGACCTGTTAGGTTGTCTACTGGACCTGTTAGGTTGTCTACTGACCTGTTAGGTTGTCTACTGGACCTGTTAGGTTGTCTACTGGACCTGTTAGGTTCTCTACTGGACCTGTTAGGTTCTCTACTGGACCTGTTAGGTTCTCTACTGGACCTGTTAGGTTCTCTACTGACCTGTTAGGTTCTCTACTGACCTGTTAGGTTGTCTACTGACCTGTTAGGTTGTCTACTGGACCTGTTAGGTTCTCTACTGGACCTGTTAGGTTGTCTACTGACCGGTTAGGTTGTCTACTGACCTGTTAGGTTGTCTACTGGACCGGTTAGGTTGTCTACTGGACCTGTTAGGTTGTCTACTGGACCGGTTAGGTTGTCTACTGGACCTGCTAGCGAGAAATGAATACGTCTGAAACTGAATCATTTAGGAACTTTTAAACATATTACAAAATAATATGACTTGTAACGATTCAACATTAGTTCACCTGCGTTACCGATGCCTGAAAAAATATATACTGTATGAATCTCATGATTCAATTTTGAGGGTAGACCAGAGGAACCAGGCTCTGAGGGGTGACCAGTCCTCTACTGGCTGTACTGGGTAGAGAGGAACCAGGCTCTGAGGGGTGACCAGTCCTCTACTGGCTGTACTGGGTAGACCAGAGGAACCAGGCTCTGAGGGGTGACCAGTCCTCTACTGGCTGTACTGGGTAGAGAGGAACCAGGCTCTGAGGGGTGACCAGTCCTCTACTGGCTGTACTGGGTAGACCAGAGGAACCAGGCTCTGAGACCAGAGTTAGATAATAACATGATGGTTTTAATAACATGTCACTATCTGTTTTTTTTTTGTTTTTTTTATCTACAGATTCAGATGAGGAAGAACTTTACTTTTGTAAGTAGAATGTTTGTGTCTGTCTGTGTTCCTGTCTGTCTGTCTATGTACCCGTCTGTCTGTCTATGTACCCGTCTGTCTGTGTTCCTGTCTGTCTTCGACCCGTCTGTCTGCCTATGTACCCGTCTGTCTATGTACCCGTCTGTCTGTGTACCCGTATGTCTTTGTTCCTGTCTGTCTGTCTATGTACCCGTCTGTCTGCCTATGTACCCGTCTGTCTGTGTTCCTGTCTGTCTGTCTGTGTACCTGTCTGTCTGTCTAAGTTCATGTCTGTCTGTCTATGTTCCTGTCTGTCTGTCTATGTTCCTGTCTGTCTGTCTGTCTGTGTACCTGTCTGTCTGTCTGTCTGTCTGTCTGTCTGTCTATATGTTCCTGTCTGTCTGTCTGTCTATATGATCCTGTCTGTCTGTCTGTCTGTCTGTCTATATGTTCCTGTCTGTCTGTCTGTCTATATTTATTTTTGACAAGTATATATATATATATTTTCTCCAATTCTCTAGATGAACTTCAAAACCTGTCTGGTAAGAGGAATATGTTCCTGTCTGTCTATGTTCCCGTCTGTTTGTCTGTCTATATGTACCTGTCTGTCTGTCTATGTTCCTGTCTGTCTATGTTCCTGTCTGTCTGTCTGTCTATGTTCCTGTCTGTCTGTCTGTCTTTGTTCCTGTCTGTCTATGTTCCTGTCTGTCTGTCTGTCTGTCTTTGTTCCTGTCTGTCTATGTTCCTATTGTCTGTCTGTGTTCCCGTCTGTCTGTCTATGTTCCTATTGTCTGTCTGTGTGCCTGTCTGTCTGTCTATGTTCCCGTCTGTCTGTCTGTCTGTCTATGTTCCCGTCTGTCTGTCTATGTACCTGTCTGTCTGTCCATGTTCCTGTCTGTCTATATGTTCCTGTCTGTATGTCTGTCTATGTTCCTGTCTGTCTGTTTATGTTCCCGTCTGTCTGTCTGTCTGTCTATATGTACCTGTCTGTCTGTCTATGTTCCCGTCTGTCTGTCTTTGTTCCTGTCTGTCTATGTACCTGTCTGTCTGTCCATGTTCCTGTCTGTCTATATGTTCCTGTCTGTCTATATGTTCCTGTCTGTCTGTCTGTCTGTTTATGTTCCCGTCTGTCTGTCTGTCTGTCTATGTTCCTGTCTGTCTGTCTATGTTCCTGTCTGTCTGTCTATGTTCCTGTCTGTCTGTCTATGTCCCTGTTGTCTGTCTGTGGTCCTGTCTGTCTGTCTATGTTCCTGTCTGTCTGTCTGTCTGTCTATGTTCCTGTCTGTATGTCTGTCTGTCTGTGTTCCTGTCTGTCTGTCTGTCTATGTTCCTGTCTGTCTGTCTGTCTGTCTTTGTTCCTGTCTGTCTATGTTCCTGTCTGTCTGTCTGTCTGTCTCTCTGTAAATGTTCCTGTCTGTCTGTCTGTAAATGTTCCTGTCTGTCTAAGTTCCCGTCTATGTTCCTGTCTGTCTGTCTGTCTGTCTATGTTCCTGTCTGTCTGTGGGCCTGTCTGTCTGTCTATGTTCCTGTCTGTCTGTCTGTCTGTCTGTCTATGTTCCTGTCTGTCTGTCTGTCTGTCTGTGTTCCTGTCTGTCTGTCTGTCTATGTTCCTGTCTGTCTGTCTGTCTTTGTTCCTGTCTGTCTATGTTCCTGTCTGTCTGTCTGTCTGTCTGTCTGTCTGTCTGTCTGTCTGTCTGTCTGTCTGTCTGTCTGTCTGTAAATGTTCCTGTCTGTCTGTCTGTAAATGTTCCTGTCTGTCTAAGTTCCCGTCTATGTTCCTGTCTGTCTGTCTGTCTTTGTTCCTGTCTGTCTGTGTTCCCGTCTGTTTGTCTGTCTATATGTTCCTGTCTGTCTGTCTATGTTCCTGTCTGTCTATGTTCCTGTCTGTCTGTCTGTCTGTGTTTGTTCCTGTCTGTCTATGTTCCTGTCTGTCTGTTTATGTTCCCGTCTGTCTGTCTATCTGTCTGTCTGTCTGTCTGTCTGTCTATGTTCCTGTCTGTATGTCTGTCTGTGTTCCTGTCTGTCTGTCTGTCTGTCTGTGTTCCTGTCTATGTTCCTGTCTGTCTGTCTGTGTTCCTGTCTGTCTGTGTTCCTGTCTGTCTGTCTGTGTTCCTGTCTGTCTGTGTTCCTATCTGTGTTCCTGTCTGTCTGTTTACCTGTCTGTCTGTCTATGTTCCTGTCTGTCTGTCTATGTTCCTGTCTGTCTGTCTGTGTTCCTGTTTGTCTGTCTGTCTGTCTGTGTTCCTGTCTGTCAGTGTTCCTGTCTGTCTGTGTTCCTGTCTGTGTTCCTGTCTGTCTGTCTGTCTGTGTTCCTGTCTGTCTATGTTCCTGTCTGTCTGTCTGTCTATGTTCCTGTCTGTCTGTCTGTCTGTCTGTCTGTGTTCCTGTCTGTCTTCTCTGTCTGTGTTCCTATCTGTCTGTGTTCCTATCTGTCTGTGTTCCTGTCTGTGTGTCTTCCTGTCTGTGTGTCTTCCTGTCTGTCTGTCTGTCTGTCTGTGTTCCTGTCTGTCTGTCTATGTTCCTGTCTGTCTTCTGTGTTCCTGTCTGTCTGTATGTCTATGTGCCTGTCTGTCTGTCTGTGTTCCTGTCTGTCTGTGTTTCTGTCTGTGTTTCTGTCTGTCTGTCTGGGTGTCTGTCTGTGTTTCTGTCTGTCTGTCTGGGTGTCTGTCTGTGTTTCTGTCTGTCTGTCTGGGTTTTCTGTCTGTCTGTATGGGTGTCTGTCTGGGTTTCTGTCTGTCTGTCTGGGTGTCTGTCTGGGTTTCTGTCTGTCTGTCTGGGTGTCTGTCTGTGTTTCTGTCTGTCTTTCTGGGTGTCTGTCTGTCTATTTTCCTGTCTGTCTATATTTATTTTGATGAACTCATTCAAAACCTGTCTAGACGAATGCTGGGTAAGTGTTGTCTCTGTGTTTACTATATTCATGTCATTTTCAACATTACCAACATTATCAAAGGAAATAGAGGAAATTACCCATAATACATCATGTTTTATCTTCTCTGACTACAGAGGAGGTCAGAATAGAGGGGATGTAGTCTGTCTTCATGTTCTATTACCCATAATACATCATGTTTTATCTTCTCTGTCTACAGAGGAGGTCACAATAGAGAGGGGTGAGTTGCACAACTGCATATATTTCATTGATTTAAGTGAAAACACTTTCCTTAAAAAATATATACACTATATATTACACTGACTAACTACACTATATATTACACTATATATTACACTATATATTACACTGATTAACTACACTATATATTACACTGATTAACTACACTATATATTACACTGATTAACTACACTATATATTACACTGATTAACTACACTATATATTACACTGATTAACTACACTATATATTACACTGATTAACTACACTATATATTACACTGATTAACTACACTATATATTACACTGACTAACTACACTATATATTACACTGGTTAACTACACTATATATTACACTGATTAACTACACTATATATTACACTGATTAACTACACTATATATTACACTGATTAACTACACTATATATTATACTATATATTAGACTGGTTAACTACACTATATATTACACTGATTAACTACACTATATATTACACTGATTAACTACACTATATATTACACTATATATTACACTGATTAACTACACTATATATTACACTGGTTAACTACACTATATATTACACTGGTTAACTACACTATATATTACACTGATTAACTACACTATATATTACACTGATTAACTACACTATATATTACACTGATTAACTACACTATATATTACACTATATATTACACTGGTTAACTACACTATATATTACACTGACTAACTACACTATATATTACACTGGTTAACTACACTATATATTACACTGATTAACTACACTATATATTACACTGATTAACTACACTATATATTACACTGGTTAACTACACTATATATTACACTATATATTACACTGATTAACTACACTATATATTACACTGATTAACTACACTATATATTACACTGATTAACTACACTATATATTACACTTGTTAACTACACTATATATTACACTGGTTAACTACACTATATATTATACTGATTAACTACACTATATATTATACTGATTAACTACACTATATATTACACTGATTAACTACACTATATATGACACTGGTTAACTACACTATATATTACACTGATTAACTACACTATATATTACACTGGTTAACTACACTATATATTACACTATATATTACACTGATTAACTACACTATATATTACACTGATTAACTACACTATATATTACACTGATTAACTACACTATATATTACACTTGTTAACTACACTATATATTACACTGGTTAACTACACTATATATTATACTGATTAACTACACTATATATTATACTGGTTAACTACACTATATATTACACTATATATTACACTGATTAACTACACTATATATTACACTGATTAACTACACTATATATGACACTGATTAACTACACTATATATTACACTGATTAACTACACTATATATTACACTGGTTAACTACACTATATATTACACTGATTAACTACACTATATATTACACTGGTTAACTACACTATATATTACACTATATATTACACTGATTAACTACACTATATATTACACTGATTAACTACACTATATATTACACTGGTTAACTACACTATATATTACACTATATATTACACTGATTAACTACACTATATATTACACTGATTAACTACACTATATATTACACTGATTAACTACACTATATATTACACTGATTAACTACACTATATATTACACTGAGTAACTACACTATATATTACACTGATTAACTACACTATATATTGCACTGATTAACTACATTATATATTAACTACACTATATATGACACTGATTAACTACACTATATATTACACTGATTAACTACACTATATATTACACTGGTTAACTACACTATATATTACACTGATTAACTACACTATATATTACACTGGTTAACTACACTATATATTACACTATATATTACACTGATTAACTACACTATATATTACACTGATTAACTACACTATATATTACACTGGTTAACTACACTATATATTACACTATATATTACACTGATTAACTACACTATATATTACACTGATTAACTACACTATATATTACACTGATTAACTACACTATATATTACACTGATTAACTACACTATATATTACACTGAGTAACTACACTATATATTACACTGATTAACTACACTATATATTGCACTGATTAACTACATTATATATTAACTACACTATATATTACACTGATTAACTACACTATATATTACACTGATTAACTACACTATATATTACACTGGTTAACTACACTATATATTACACTGATTAACTACACTATATATTACACTGATTAACTACACTATATATTACACTATATATTACACTGATTAACTACACTATATATTACACTGATTAACTACACTATATATAACACTGATTAACTACACTATACATTACACTGGTTAACTACACTATATATTAACTACACTATATATTACACTGACTAACTACACTGTATATTACACTGGTTAACTACACTATATATTACACTGGTTAACTACACTATATATTAACTACACTATATATTACACTGACTAACTACACTGTATATTACACTGGTTAACTACACTATATATTACACTGATTAACTACACTATATATTACACTGGTTAACTACACAATATATTACACTGATTAACTACACTATATATTACACTGATTAACTACACTATATATTACACTATATATTACACTGATTAACTACACTATATATTACACTGATTAACTACACTATATATTACACTGATTAACTACACTATATATTACACTGATTAACTACACTATATATTACACTGATTAATTACACTATATATTACACTGATTAACTACACTATATATTACACTATATATTACACTGGTTAACTACACTATATATTACACTATATATTACACTGATTAACTACACTATATATTACACTGATTAACTACACTATATATTACACTGATTAACTACACTATATATTACACTATATATTACACTGATTAACTACACTATATATTACACTATATATTACACTGGTTAACTACACTATATATTACACTATATATTACACTGATTAACTACACTATATATTACACTATATATTACACTGATTAACTACACTATATATTACACTATATATTACACTGATTAACTACACTATATATTACACTGATTAACTAAACTATATATTACACTGATTAACTACACTATATATTACACTGACTAACTACACTATATATTACACTGGTTAACTACACTATATATTACACTGACTAACTACACTATATATTACACTGATTAACTACACTATATATTACACTGGTTAACTACACTATATATTACACTGATTAACTACACTATATATATTACACTATATATTACACTATATATTACACTGATTAACTACACTATATATTACACTGATTAACTACACTATATATTACACTGATTAACTACACTATATATTAACTACACTTAACTACACTATATATTAACTACACTATATATTACACTATATATTACACTGATTAACTACACTATATATTAACTACACTATATATTACACTATATATAACACTGATTAACTACACTATATATTACACTGATTAACTACACTATATATTACACTGGTTAACTACACTATATATTAACTACACTATATATTACACTATATATTACACTGATTAACTACACTATATATTACACTGGTTAACTACACTATATATTACACTATATATTACACTGATTAACTACACTATATATTACACTGATTAACTACACTATATATTACACTGATTAACTACACTATATATTACACTGATTAACTACACTATATATTACACTGATTAACTACACTATATATTACACTGGTTAACTACACTATATATTACACTGATTAACTACACTATATATTACACTGATTAACTACACTATATATAACACTGATTAACTACACTATATATTACACTGGCTAACTACACTATATATTACACTATATATTACTGATTAACTACACTATATATTACACTGATTAACTGTATATTATACTGATTAACTACACTATATATTACACTATATATTACACTGGTTAACTACACTATATATTACACTGGTTAACTACACTATATATTACACTGATTAACTACACTATATATTACACTGATTAACTACACTATATATACAAAAGTATGTGGACAACTCTTTAAATTAGTAGATTATATTTCAGCCACACCTGTTGCTGACAGGTGTATAAAATCAAGCACACAGCCATGCAATCTCCATAGACAAACATTGGTGGAGATTATAACAGAACATGGCCAAGATGTTCAAATGTTCATAGATGACCAGCAGGGTCAGATAATAATAATCACATTGGTTGTTGAGGGCCCTCCCCTCCTCCCTGTAGGCCGTCTCGTCGTTGTTGGTAATCAAGCCTACCACTGTAGTGTCGTCTGCAAACTTGATGATTGGGTTGGAGGCGTAAGCGTTAAGCAAATTGGAGTGGGTCTAGGATGTCAGGTAGGGTGGAGGTGATATGGTCCTTGTCTAGTCTCTCAAAGCACTTCATGATGACGGAAGTGAGTGCTACGGGGCGATAGTCGTTTAGTTCAGTTACCTTTGCTTTCTTGGGAACAGGAACAATGGTGGCCCTCTTGAAGCATGTGGGAACAGCAGACTGGGATAAGGTATGATTGAATATGTCGGTAAACACACCAGCCAGCTGGTCTGCGCAGGCTCTGAGGATGCGGCTGGGGATGCCGTCTGGGCCGGCAGCCTTGCGAGGGTTAACACGTTTAAATGTTTTACTCACCTCGGCCGCGGTGAAGGAGAGCCCGCAGGTTTTGGTAGCGGACCGTGTCAGTGGCACTGTATTTGTCTGGGAGCAAGACGCCAGCTGGCTTTCTTTTTGTAATCCGTGATTGACTGTAGACCCTGCCACATACGTCTCGTGTCTGAGCCGTTGAATTGCGACTCTACTTTGTCTCTATACTGACACTTAGCACAGCCAGGTGGACTGGGGACAGCAAGGAGTCATCAGGCCAGATAGTCCTGAGGCATGGTCCTAGGGCTCAGGTCCTCTGAGAGAAGAGAGAGAGGGAGACCTCACTAATGCTCCTGTGGCTGATTGGAAGCAAGTCCCCACAGCAATGTTCCATCATCTAGTGGAAAGCCTTCCCAGAGTAGTGGAGGCTGTTATAGCAGCAAAGGGGGGGACCAACTCCATATTAATGACTTCCCAGAATTGTGGAGGCTGTTATAGCAGCAAAGGGGGACCATCTCCATATTAAAGCCTTCCCAGAATAGTGGAGGCTGTTAAAGCAGCAAAGGGGGACCAACTCCATATTAATGCCCATGATTTTGGAATGAGATGTTCAATGAGCAGGTGTCCACATACTTTTGGTCATGTAGTGTATAAATCTCATGATTCAATGATTATTTAATTATCACTATCTCACTATCTTTATTTAATTTTTACACCAGATCGACTACAAGGAGACCTGAGTAAGTAGTGTCTGTCTATCTTCCTGTCTGTCTGTCTATGTTTCTTTCTGCCTGTCTGTCTATGTTCCTGTCTGTCTATCTGTCTGTCTGTCTGTCTATGTTCCTGTCTGTCTGTCTGTCTGTCTGTCTGTCTGTCTGTCTATGTTCCTGTCTGTCTGTCTGTCTATGTTCCTGTCTGTCTGTCTGTCTATGTTCCTGTCTGTCTGTCTGTCTGTTCCTGTCTATGTTCCTGTCTGTCTGTCTGTCTGTCTGTCTGTCTGTCTGTCTGTCTGTCTGTCTGTCTATGTTCCTGTCTGTCTGTCTGTCTATGTTCCTGTCTGTCTGTCTGTCTATGTTCCTGTCTGTCTGTCTATGTTTCTGTCTGCATGTCTGTCTATGTTCCTGTCTGCATGTCTGTCTATGTTCCTGTCTGTCTGTCTGTCTGTCTGTCTGTCTGTCTGTCTGTCTATGTACCTGTCTTCATGTTCTAGTACCCATAATGCATCATGTTTTATCTTCTGTCTACAGAGAAGGTCACAATAGAGAGGATGTAGTCTGTCTTCATGTTCTAGTACCCATAATACATCATGTTTTATCTACTGTCTACAGAGAAGGTCAGAATAGAGAGGATGTAGTCTGTCTTCATGTTCTAGTACCCATAATACATCATGTTTTATCTACTGTCTACAGAGGAGGTCAGAATAGAGAGGATGTAGTCTGTCTTCATGTTCTAGTACCCATAATACATCATGTTTTATCTACTGTCTACAGAGGAGGTCAGAATAGAGAGGATGTAGTCTGTCTTCATGTTCTAGTACCCATAATACATCATGTTTTATCTACTGTCTACAGAGGAGGTCAGAATAGAGAGGATGTAGTCTGTCTTCATGTTCTAGTACCCATAATACATCATGTTTTATCTACTGTCTACAGAGGAGGTCAGAATAGAGAGGATGTAGTCTGTCTTCATGTTCTAGTACCCATAATACATCATGTTTTATCTTCTCTGTCTTCTGTCTGCAGAGGAGCTCAGAACTGAGAACGGTACGTTGTGTGTGAAAGTCTGTGGGCTGTATTTCATTGATTTAAGTGAAAAAACTTTCCTTAAAAATATACACACTATATATTACACTGATTAACTACACTATTTATACAAAAGTATGTGGACATCTCTTCAAATTAGTGGATTTGGCTATTTCAGCCCCACTCGTTGCTGACTGGTATATAAAATCAAGAACACATCCATGCAATCTCCATAGACAAACATTGTCAGTAGAATGGCCTTACTGAAGAGCTCAGTGACTTTCAACGTGGCACTGTCTTAGGATGCCACCTGTCCTACAAGTCAGTTCGTCAAGTTTCTGCCCTGCTAGAGCTGCCCCGGTCAAGTGTAAGTGCTGTTATTGTGGAGTGGAAACATCTAGGAGCAAAAATGTCTCATCCAATTAGTGGTAAGCCACAGAAGCTCACAGAATGGGACCGCCAAGTGTTGAAGGGTGTAAAAATCGTCTGTCCTCGGTTGCAACACTCACTACAGAGTTCCAAACTGCCTCTGGAAGCAACGTCAACACAATAACTGTTTGTCTGGAGCTTCATGAAATGGGTTTCCGTGGCCGAGCAGCTGCACACAAGCCTAAGATCACCATGCTCAATGCCAAGCGTCGACTGGGGTGGTGTAAAGCTCGCCGCCATTGGACTCTGGACTAGTAGAAATACGTTCTCAGGAGTGATGAATCACGCTTCACCATCTGGCAGTCTGACAGATGAATCTGGGTTTGGCGGATGCCAGGAGAACACTACCTTCCCCAATGCATAGTGCCAACTGTAAAGTTTGGTGGAGGAGGAATAATTGTCTGGGGCTGTTTTTCATGGTTCGGGCCCCCTTAGTTCCAGTGAAGAGAAATCATTTTGGCAACAGTTTTGGGGAAGGCCCTTTCCTGTTTCTGCATGACAATGTCCCCGTGCACAAAGCGAGGTCCATACAAATGTTTTGTCGAGATCGGTATGGAAGAACTTGACTGGCCTACACAGGGCCCTGACCTCTGCCCCATCGAACACCTTTGGGATGAATTGGAACGCCGACTGCGAGCCAGACCTAATCGCCCAGCATCAATCGATCAATCAAATGTATTTATAAAGCCCTTTTTACATCAGCTGATATCTCAAAGCTGGTCAGAAACCCAGCCTAAAACCCCAAACAGCAAGCAATGCAGATGTAGAAGCACGGTGGCAAGGAACAACTCCCTAGAAAGGCCAGAACCTAGGAAGAAACCCAGAGAGGAACCAGGCTATGAGGGGTGGCCAGTCCTCTTCTAGCTGTGCGGGGTGGAGATTATAACAGAACATGGCCAAGATGTTCAAATGTTCATAGATGACCAGCAGGGTCAGATAATAATAATCACATTGGTTGTCCCCTCCTCCCTGTAGGCCGTTTCGTTGTAGTTGTTGGTAATCAAGCCTACCACTGTAGTGTCGTCTGCATCTTGATGATTGGGTTGGAGGCGTGAGCGTTAAGCAAATTGGAGTGGGTCTAGCGTGTCCGGTAGGGTGGAGGTGATATGGTCCTTGACTAGTCTCTCAAAGCACTTCATGATGACGGAGGTGAGTGCTACGGGGCGGTAGTCGTTTAGCTCAGTTAGCTTTCTTGGGAACAGGAACAATGGTGGCCCTCTTGAAGCATGTTGGAACAGCAGACTGGGATAAGGTTTGATTGAATATGTCCGTAAACACACCAGCCAGCTGGTCTGCACATGCTCTGAGGATGCGGCTGGGGATGCCGTCTGGGCCGGCAGCCTTGCGAGGGTTAACACGTTTAAATGTTTTACTCACGTTGTCTGCGGTGAAGGAGAGTCCGCAGGTTTTTGTAGAGTCAGTGGCCGTGTCAGTGGCATTGTATTGTCCTCAAAGTGAGCAAAAAAGTTATTTAGTCTGTCTGGGAGCAAGACATCCTGGTTCGCGACGGGGCTGGTTTTCTTTTTGTAGTCCGTAACTGTCTGTAGACCCTGCCACATACCTCTCGTGTCTGAGCCGTTGAATTGCGACTCTACTTTGTCTCTATACTGACACTTAGCACAACCAGGTGGACTGGGGACAGCAAGGAGTCATCAGGCCAGATAGTCCTGAGGCATGGTCCTAGGGCTCAGGTCCTCTGAGAGAAGAGAGAGAGGGAGACCTCACTAATGCTGAGTCATCAGGCCAGATAGTCCTGAGGCATGGTCCTCGGGCTCAGGTCCTCTGAGAGAAGAGAGAGAGGGAGACCTCACTAATGCTCTTGTGGCTGAATGGAAGCAAGTCCCCACAGCAATGTTCCATCATCTAGTGGAAAGCCTTCCCAGAGTAGTGGAGGCTGTTATAGCAGCAAAGGGGGGGACCAACTCCATATTAATGACTTCCCAGAAGAGTGGAGGCTGTTATAGCAGCAAAGGGGGGGACCAACTCCATATTAATGACTTCCCAGAAGAGTGGAGGCTGTTATAGCAGCAAAGGGGGGGACCAACTCCATATTAATGACTTCCCAGAAGAGTGGAGGCTGTTATAGCAGCAAAGGGGGGGACCAACTCCATATTAAAACCTTCCCAGAAGAGTGGAGGCTGTTATAGCAGCAAAGGGGGACCAACTCCATATTAATGACTTCCCAGAAGAGTGGAGGCTGTTATAGCAGCAAAGGGGGGGACCAACTCCATATTAATGACTTCCCTGAAGAGTGGAGGATGTTATAGCAGCAAAGGGGGGGACCAACTCCATATTAATGACTTCCCTGAAGAGTGGAGGCTGTTATAGCAGCAAAGGGGAGACCAACTCCATATTAATGACTTCCCAGAAGAGTGGAGGCTGTTATAGCAGCAAAGGGGGACCAACTCCATATTAATGACTTCCCAGAATAGTGGAGGCTGTTATAGCAGCAAAGGGGGACCAACTCCATATTAATGACTTCCCTGAAGAGTGGAGGCTGTTATAGCAGCAAAGGGGGACCAACTCCATATTAAAGCCTTCCCAGAATTAATGCCCATGATTTTGGAATGAGATGTTCAATGAGCAGGTGTCCACATACTTTTGGTCATGTAGTGTTTAAATCTCATGATTCAATGATGATTTAATTATCACTATCTCACTATCTGTATTTAATTTTTTTACACCAGATGGACTGAAAGAACTGAGTAAGTAGTGTGTGTCTGTCTGTCTATGTTCCTGTCTGTCTGTCTATGTACCTGTCTATGTGTGTGTGTGTGTGTGTGTGTGTCTGTCTGTCTATGTCTGTCTGTCTATCTGTCTATGTGTGTGTGTGTGTGTGTGTGTCTGTCTGTCTATGTCTGTCTGTCTGTCTGTCTATGTGTGTGTGTCTGTCTGTCTGTCTATGTCTGTCTGTCTGTCTATCTGTCTATGTGTGTGTGTGTGTGTGTGTCTGTCTGTCTATGTCTGTCTGTCTATCTGTCTATGTGTGTGTGTGTCTGTCTGTCTGTCTGTCTATGTCTGTCTGTCTGTCTATCTGTCTATGTGTGTGTGTGTGTGTGTGTGTCTGTCTGTCTGTCTGTCTGTCTATGTCTGTCTGTCTATCTGTCTATGTGTGTGTGTGTGTGTGTCTGTCTGTCTATGTCTGTCTGTCTATCTGTCTATGTGTGTGTGTGTGTGTGTGTGTCTGTCTGTCTGTCTATGTCTGTCTGTCTGTCTATGTCTGTCTGTCTGTCTGTCTGTCTATGTCTGTCTGTCTATCTGTCTATGTGTGTGTGTGTGTGTCTGTCTGTCTGTCTATGTCTGTCTGTCTATCTGTCTATGTGTGTGTGTGTGTCTGTCTGTCTGTCTATGGTCCTGTGTGTGTGTCTGTCTGTCTGTCTATGGTCCTGTGTGTGTGTGTCTGTCTGTCTGTCTGTCTATGTGTCTGTCTGTCTGTCTGTCTGTCTGTCTGTCTGTCTGTCTGTCTGTCTGTCTGTCTGTCTATGGTCCTGTGTGTGTGTGTCTGTCTGTCTGTCTGTCTGTCTGTCTGTCTGTCTGTCTATGTTCCTGTCTGTCTGTCTGTCTATGTTCCTGTCTGTCTGTCTGTCTATGTTCCTGTCTGTCTGTCTGTCTATCTGTCTATGTTCCTGTCTGTCTGTCTGTCTATGTTCCTGTCTGTCTGTCTGTCTGTCTATGTTCCTGTCTGTCTGTCTGTCTGTCTGTCTGTCTATGGTCCTGTATGTGTGTCTGCATTGTCATGTTAAGGCTCACCAACATGTGTTCTGTCTATCTTTTCTTGTTTATCTGTTATATCATATATATACAATTGATGGTCAGTTTATTATATCCATCTATCTATCTGTTATATCTATCTATCTGTTATATGTATTCTATATACCTGACTGTCTGTTCTTGTCCACAGGGAGAGCTAAAGAGACCATCCAATCCCTCTCCACCTCTCCAGGTGGTCAACAGGAAACACAGACTCCTTCCCAAAGTAATCAGTCTTTATGATTATAATGTTTCTAGAATTACTGGTCATCAGTATCTCTCTCTCTGTCTGGTCAGTTTATTATCTCTCTCTGTCTGGTCAGTTTATTATCTCGCTCTGTCTGGTCAGTTTATTATCTCTCTCTGTCTGGTCAGTTTATTATCTCTCTCTCTCTGGTCAGTTTATTATCTCTCTCTGTCTGGTCAGTTTATTATCTCTCTCTGTCTGGTCAGTTTATTATCTCTCTCTGTCTGGTCAGTTTATTATCTCTCTCTGTCTGGTCAGTTTATTATTATCTCTCTCTCTCTGTCTGGTCAGTTTATTATCTCTCTGTCTGGTCAGTTTATTATCGCTCTCTGTCTGGTCAGTTTATTATCTCTCTCTCTCTGGTCAGTTTATTATCTCTCTCTGTCTGGTCAGTTTATTATCTCTCTCTCTCTGTCTGGTCAGTTTATTATCTCTCTTTCTCTCTGTCTGGTCAGTTTATTATTTCTCTCTCTCTGTCTGGTCAGTTTATTATCTCTCTCTGTCTGATCAGTTTATTATCTCTCTCTGTCTGGTCAGTTTATTATCTCTCTCTGTCTGGTCAGTTTATTATCTCTCTCTGTCTGGTCAGTTTATTATCTATCTCTGTCTGGTCAGTTTATTATCTCTCTCTGTCTGGTCAGTTTATTATCTCTCTCTGTCTGGTCAGTTTATTATCTCTCTCTGTCTGGTCAGTTTATTATATCTCTCTCTCTGTCTGGTCAGTTTATTATCTCTCTCTCTGTCTGGTCAGTTTATTCTGATGTTGTTCCTTTCTATCTTTAGAGAGGATTGAGGGGATGGAGATGAAGTCTTTACAAGGGGGGAAGTCTGCTCCTGGTTCAGGGAGGAAGTCTGCTCCTGAGGAGGAGTCTTTACTGGCTGCTGGACCACAGAACGATGATCTGGATGAGATGGAGAGGGGAGGAAGAGTTTAGTTACTATAGACTATAACTATAGAGAGACTATAACTATAGAGCTGGGTTACTATAGAGAGACTAACTTTCTATAGAGACCTAACCCACCTAACAATGCTGAGTTTCTGAGTATATAACTGAGTGATATGAATCTTGGTAAGACAAAGTCATTTGATAAACGTGTTAGTCATTACTCTATAATCCACTTTCAGTAGTTAGTTCTTTACTTTTTGAAGTTTTACTACCCATGTTTGTATTATGGGTTTATATCCATTTCCTGGTTATTCTATATATGTTTTCCCCATAAACAATGTTTTTCTAATCCCCCTCAGGAATTGATTGTTGAATTGAATGGAATGATGGACTAATGTCTCCTGTTAGAATCTGTTACAGACCCTCTTATGTCCAGTACCTGATCATCAGGTATATCAACCAGACCACAGGACTAAGGTCTCCTGTTAGAATCTGTTACAGACCCTCTTATGTCCAGTACCTCCGTCCTCCCCTCAGCAGCCTCCTGTGAACAAGACTGATAAAACCATTTGTTGAAATGTTTATATTTCTGTTTTAGCTTCAACCTGTCAGCTTCTATCGTAGCTTCAACCTGTCAGCTTCTATTGTAGCTTCAACCTGTCAGCTTCTATCGTAGCTTCAACCTGTCAGCTTCTATTGTAGCTTCAACCTGTCAGCTTCCATTGTAGCTTCAACCTGTCAGCTTCTATTGTAGCTTCAACCTGTCAGCTTCTATTGTAGCTTCGACCTGTCAGCTTCTATTGTAGCTTCAACCTGTCAGCTTCTATTGTAGCTTCAACCGGTCAGCTTCTATTGTAGCTTCGACCTGTCAGCTTCTATTGTAGCTTCAACCTGTCAGCTTCCATTGTAGCTTCAACCTGTCAGCTTCTATTGTAGCTTCGACCTGTCAGCTTTATCGTAGCTTCAACCTGTCAGCTTCTATTGTAGCTTCGACCTGTCAGCTTCTATTGTAGCTTCAACCTGTCAGCTTCTATTGTATTTTCAACCTGTCAGCTTCTATTGTAGCTTCAACCTGTCAGCTTCTATTGTATTTTCAACCTGTCAGCTTCTGTGAACAAGACTGATTAAACCATTTATTGAAATGTTTATATTGTAGCTTCAACCTGTCAGCTTCTATTGTATTTTCAACCTGTCAGCTTCTGTGAACAAGACTGATTAAACTATTTAGTGAAATGTTTATATTTTAGCTTCATGTCAATGTGCCAGTTTTTTATTTGACTTTAAGTGTTTATTTTTGCTCTGCTTTTTTAGTATCACCTTGATTATATACAGAGGGGTCAAATTATTGACATCCATGCTGAAGATTAGCAATAATGACTATATTAAATAAATAAAGTACTGACCTATTGTATGCTCAAAATAAATTGTAAATTATATTATTTTAAAATAATATAATTGCTCAGAGAAATATATTTTTTTGTAATGTATTTTTGTTGTAAAAAGTTAGGGGTCAAAATGATTGACGGCCCCAAATCTACAGGAGTGTGATGATGTCATTGTTATGAATATAGAACCAAATACCTTCTGACTAGTTTATCAGACTCTTTAGGGGGGTCAATCATTTAGACAATAAATACTACTCCTTAAACTAAATATTATAATCAGATCAATCGTATTAGTATAAAATAATATAATTGACACATGTTGAGCAGGTGATATAGCTCAGTATTTAATTTATACAGTCATTATTATCTTTATCAAGGGTGTCAATAATTCCAGACCCCACTGTATATTATATATTGATGTATATTATACAGTCATTATTACCTTTATCAAGGGTGTCAATAATTCCAGACCCACTGTATATTATATATTGATGTATATTATACAATCATTACCTTTATCAAGGGTGTTTATAATTCCAGACCCACTGTATATTATATATTGATCATGTATTTACAGTTGAATGGTATTTTCCATGTATTGTTGATTTCTTGTTTTAATAAACTGGGACATCATTGTGTGAGAACGTGACTCCAGTGTAATATTTTAACATTATTGAATGTTACTAGGTAGTGTTACTGTTTCCTTGGTAACCTGTGGTAGAGACATTGTCCTCCAGGTAACAGGTCTTGTTATGATGTCATCATTATTGAACATGTGACTAGTGGGAACAAAGTGTCTCTGTCATTCTGACTGAACACTTCAAGCTGTTCAGGGACAATGGAGACGTCTCTTCCTCACGAGAGGGGAAGTCACAGAGACAGTTCAACACTACTGGACCTGCTGTTCAAAGGGTCAGAACTTGTCGTTCCTCAGAAAATGCGAGACGACATTATGGAAACAATACATGAAGCACACATGAAGGGAACATGGGAACACATGAAGGGAACATGGGAACATTGGAACACATGAAGCATGGGAACACATGAAGGGAACATGGGAACACATGAAGGGAACATGGGAACACATGAAGGGAACATGGGAACACATGAAGGGAACATGGGAACACATGAAGGGAACATGGGAACACATGAAGGGAACATGGGAACATTGGAACACATGAAGCATGGGAACACATGAAGGGAACATGGGAACACATGAAGGGAACATGGGAACACATGAAGGGAACATGGGAACATATGAAGGGAACATGGGAACACATGAAGGGAACATGGGAACACATGAAGGGAACATGGGAACACATGAAGGGAACATGGGAACACATGAAGGGAACATGGGAACACATGAAGGGAACATGGGAACACATGAAGGGAACATGGGAACACATGAAGGGAACATGGGAACATATGAATGGAACATGGGAACACATGAAGCATGGGAACACATGAAGCATGGGAACACATGAAGGGAATATGGGAACACATGAAGGGAACATGGGAACACATGAAGGGAACATGGGAACACATGAAGGGAACATGGGAACACATGAAGGGAACATGGGAACACATGAAGGGAACATGGGAACACATGAAGGGAACATGGGAACACATGAAGGGAACATGGGAACACATGAAGGGAACATGGGAACATATGAAGGGAACATGGGAACACATGAAGGGAACATGGGAACACATGAAGCATGGGAACACATGAAGGGAATATGGGAACACATGAAGGGAACATGGGAACACATGAAGGGAACATGGGAACACATGAAGGGAACATGGGAACACATGAAGGGAACATGGGAACACATGAAGGGAACATGGGAACACATGAAGCATGGGAACACATGAAGGGAACATGGGAACACATGAAGGGAACATGGGAACACATGAAGCACACATGGGAATCGTAAAATGTAAGGAATTAGCAAGGGTTGTTCTGTCCAGGCTAAACAGATATAAAATGTTGTAGCAAAATGTGCAGTCTGTAACACACACAACAACAACCAAAGAGCTCATATCTAATCCAATCAGAGAGAGAGCTTGGGCCAAAATTGGAGTGGACCTCTTCCATTACAACGACACAGAATGCCTACTATGTGTGGATTACTACTCAAAATACCCAGAAATCTCCAAACTCAGTGGAACAACAAGTAAACACATTATTACAGAACTAAAGTCTCAGCTTTGTGATCCGACAATGGAAGACAGCTGGTGAGTCAAGGAATGTCAGAGGCCTTTACCAGCTAGGAGTTCAAACATGTCAGGTGGAGCTTTCCAGCCAGGCTGAGAGAGCAGTTCAGACTGAAGAACCTGTTGAAAAACAGCCAGGCTGAGAGAGCAGTTCAGACTGAAGAACCTGTTGAAAAACAGCCAGGCTGAGAGAGCAGTTCAGACTGAAGAACCTGTTGATAAACAGCAGCAATGGAGATTCTTACACAGATCTCCTTGATTACAGAAACACACCCCTTGATGGGATAGGTCTCGCGCCTGCACAAGTCCTAATGAGAAGCAGGCTAACAGCGCCACCCTCAGGCCCTCCAGGTAAATACATGTAGTCATTAGTAACAGCATCACTCTCAGGGCCTCCAGGTAGTCATTAGTAACAGCACCACCTTCAGGCACAAGGTGCACCTGTGTAATGACTTTATTTTATTTGAACCAAATACTGCAGTGACACCTCTTGCACTGAGATGCAGTATCTTAGACCATTGCGCCACTCGGGAGCCCAATGATCATGCTGTTTAATCAGCTTCTAGATACGCCACACCTGTCAGGTGGATGGATTATCTTGTCAAAGGACAAATGGTCACTAACAGGGATAAAAACACATTTTGAGAGAAATACGTTTGTTTTTTTATGAACATTTCTGGGATCTTTAATTTCAGCCCATGGAACAAGAGCCCAGCACTTGGGCTCATGAGTGTCGCAGTGGTCTAAGGCACTGCATCTCAGTGCTTGAGGTGTCACTACAGACACCCTGGTTCGAATCCAGGCTGTATCACAACTGGCCATGATTGGGAGTCCCATAGGGCGGTGCACAATTGGCCCAGCGTAGTCTGGGTTTGGCTGCTGTAGGCTGTCATTGTAAATAAGAATTTGTTCTTAATTAACTGACTTACCTAGATAAATAAAGGTTACATTTTTTTTAAATTATGTTGCTTTTATATTTTTGTTCGATATAGGAAACCAAAGCAGAGGCAACGTCAATTACCACTTCACCCCATAGACATCAAGACCAGCTTCACCCCTCTGGCCAAAGTGAGACAGAAAGGATTCCAAACTCTAGGCTCTTGTCTTGTTAGTAAGGTGGAGATATGATGAAGGGATTCAAAACAATAAAAAAGAGAAGTAAGTAAGTACTGTTGTCAATCAGCTAGTAATAAACTATCACAGACCCTCGCAAAAAAAACATCAGAATAACAATATTAGTCCATCTACCGCGTACCCACCGCGTACCCACCGCGTTCAACAAGGGCGAAAATCTGCCGCACGGCATGCAGTAGTCGGAGTTGGCTCTTTTGGGACCAAATCGAGGCGGAATCGAACGCTCCCTGGCCAATCAGGGACGAGTCTCCGCCCATCTCAACACTCGGGTCCCCGCCCCCAGCATTCGAGTGACGGTAATCAGCCAGCGGGGGCGTGGCCTGGGGGCGGGTCTGAGCTCCATCCAGTTTGAACCTCTATCAACTGGCCTCCGTAGCAAAGCACACAGCGTCGACAACAACAACAACAACGCGATACGAATTATTGCTATCTGACCGGTTAAAGTAAGTCATGGAAAAGATTACCCGTTAGTAGTAGTGAAATCTTTTTTTTCTACATGAAGCCATTTAATGAATAAATGTACCTGAATAATTGTAGAAAAGGTTAGTTTCCCCCCTTACATGTTTTTCTCGTATTTTTCTGCTAAATTACTGTACCGTTAACTGTTAACGTTACTGTACATTAACGTTAGCTAACTACAGAGCGATCCACTGAAACGTTACGTAGCTACAGCTACATTTTACATGTAGTTAAAGTAAAAATAAACTCGCTTTAGGATTACTAATTTGATTACTCATATTTTTTCACACTAGCTAATGTTAACTAGCCATAGGCTAGCAGCGTTAGCATCTTTAGCATAAATGCTAGCGCTGGGGGATGGGATGAGTTAGCAGCGCGTTAGGCGGGAAGCAAATGGTGGGCCCATTGTTCTCAACGAGCTAGCATGCTAGGTGGCGGCTAACTAGGCTAACCTCACTGCAAACCCTATACAGTCTAAGCTGCACACTGGTCTACACTTTTATTACGACATTTTATCTGACGTAGAGCCTAGCTGATTAGCCACTTTAGTTAGATGCTCTTGCATTAAAAACGTTATTATTGTAGTTAATAAATGTCTATTTTCTCCCCGTGTATCAGTCAGTCTTGTCACCATGGTGAAAGGGGACGTGAATAAACCCAAGGGCAAGACGTCAGCCTACGCCTTCTTCGTCCAGACCTGCCGGGAGGAACAGAAGATTAAACAACCCGACCAGTCGGTCAACTTCGCAGAGTTCTCCAAGCAGTGTTCGGAGAGATGGAGGGTACATATTAATACACGCATCACAGGGCGTTATAACACTGTGTCTGTTATAACGGTGTGTGTGTAATAAAGAAGTTATAACTGAGTTTGTGTGTAGGCTTCCACTGCGAATGACAAGCGTCGTTTTGAGGACATGGCGAAGAACGACAAGGTGCGTTATGAGAGGGACATGAGGGTGTACGTGCCCCCCAAGGGGATGGCCAAGAGTGGTAGGAAGAAGAAGGACCCCAACGCTCCAAAACGACCCCCGTGAGTCACACACTACTACTGTATATCCATCACATATGACCTGCTTCACTCTAACCCTCCATCACATATAACCTGCTTCCCTCTAACCCTCCCTCCATCACATATAACCTGCTTCCCTCTAACTCTCCCTCCATCACATATAACCTGCTTCCCTCGAACTCTCCCTCCGTCACATATAACCTGCTTCACTCTAACCCTCCATCACATATAACCTGCTTCCATCTAACCCTCCCTCCATCACATATGACCTGCTTCCCTCTAACCCTCCCTCCCTCTAACCCTCCCTCCATCACATATGACCTGCTTCACTCTAACTCTCCATCACATATGACCTGCTTCCATCTAACCCTCCCTCCATCACATATGACCTGCTTCACTCTAACTCTCCATCACATATAACCTGCTTCCATCTAACCCTCCCTCCATCACCTATGACCTGCTTCACTCTAACTCTCCATCACATATGACCTGCTTCCATCTAACCCTCCTCCCTCCATAACATATGACCTGCTTCCCTCTAACCCTCCTCCCTCCATAACATATGACCTGCTTCACTCTAACCCTCCCTCATCACATATAACCTGCTTCCATCTAACCCTCCCTCCATCACATATGACCTGCTTCCTTCTAACCCTCCATGACATATGACCTGCTTCCCTCTAACCCTCCCTCCATCACATATGACCTGCTTCAGTCTAACTCTCCATCACATATAACCTGCTTCCATCTAACCCTCCCTCCATCACATATGACCTGCTTCACTCTAACTCTCCATCACATATGACCTGCTTCCATCTAACCCTCCTCCCTCCATAACATATGACCTGCTTCCATCTAACCCTCCTCCCTCCATAACATATGACCTGCTTCCTTCTAACCCTCCCTCCATCACATATTACCTGCTTCATTCTAACCCTCCCTCCATCACATATGACCTGCTTCCTTCTAACCCTCCCTCCATCACATATGACCTGCTTCCCTCTAACCCTCCCTCCACTACATATGACCTGCTTCCCTCTAACCCTCCTCCCTCCATCACATATAACCTGCTTCCCTCTAACCCTCCATCCGTCACATATGACCTGCTTCATTCTAACCCTCCATCACATATGACCTGCTTCCCTCTAACCCTCCCTCCATTAGATATTACCTGCTTCCCACTAACTCTCCTCCCTCCCTCCATCACATATGACCTGCTTCACTCTAGCCCTCCTCCATCCATCACATATGACCTGCTTCCCTCTGGTCTTCCTCCATCATCACATATCATCTGCTTCCCTCTAACCCTCCTCCGTCCGTCACATATGACCTGTTTCCCTCTAACCCTCTTCCCTCCATAACATATGACCTGTTTCCCTCTAACCCTCCTCCCTCCATAACATATGACCTGCTTCCCTATAACCCTCCTCCCTCCATCACATATAACCTGCTTCCCTCTAACCCTCCATCCGTCACATATAACCTGCTTCCCTCTAACCCTCCCTCCATCACATTTGACCTGCTTCCCTCTAACCCTCCATCACATATAACCTGCTTTCATCTAACCCTCTCTCCATCACATATGACCTGCTTCCCTCTAACTCTCCCTCCGTCACATATAACCTGCTTCACTCTAACCCTCCATCACATATAACCTGCTTCACTCTAACCTTCCATCACATATAACCTGCTTCCCTCTAACTCTCCCTCCGTCACATATAACCTGCTTCACTCTAACCCTCCATCACATATAACCTGCTTCCATCTTACCCTCCCTCCATCACATATGACCTGCTTCACTCTAACTCTCCATCACATATGACCTGCTTCCATCTAACCCTCCCTCCATCACATATGACCTGCTTCCCTATAACCCTCCTCCCTCCATCACATATAACCTGCTTCCCTCTAACCCTCCATCCGTCACATATGACCTGCTTCCCTATAACCCTCCTCCCTCCATCACATATAACCTGCTTCCCTCTAACCCTCCATCCGTCACATATAACCTGCTTCCCTCTAACCCTCCCTCCATCACATTTGACCTGCTTCCCTCTAGCCCTCCCTCCATCACATATGACCTGCTTCACTCTAACCCTCCCTCCATCACATATGACCTGCTTCCCTCTAACCCTCCCTCCATCACATATAACCTGCTTCCCTCTAACCCTCCATCCATCACATATAACCTGCTTCCCTCTAACCCTCCCTCCATCTAACCCTCCCTCCATCACATATGACCTGCTTCACTCTAACTCTCCATCACATATGACCTGCTTCCCTCTAACTCTCCATCACATATAACCTGCTTCCATATAACCCTCCCTCCATAACCTATGACCTGCTTCACTCTAACCCTCCATCACATATAACCTGCTTCCATCTAACCCTCCCTCCATCACATATGACCTGCTTCACTCTAACTCTCCATAACATATGACCTGCATCCATCTAACCCTCCTCCCTCCATAACATATGACCTGCTTCCCTCTAACCCTCCTCCCTCCATAACATATGACCTGCTTCACTCTAACCCTCCCTCATCACATATGACCTGCTTCACTCTTACTCTCCATAACATATGACCTGCTTCCATCTAACCCTCCTCCCTCCATCACATATAACCTGCTTCCCTCTAACCCTCCATTCGTCACATATAACCTGCTTCCCTCTAACCCTCCCTCCATCACATATGACCTGCTTCCCTCTAACCCTCCCTCCCTCACATATGACCTGCTTCCCTCTAACCCTCCCTCCATCACATATGACCTGCTTCATTCTAACCCTCCCTCCATCACATATGACCTGCTTCCCTCTAACCCTCCCTCCATCACATATGACCTGCTTCCCTCTAACCCTCCCTCCCTCCATCACATATGACCTGCTTCACTCTAGCCCTCCTCCATCCATCACATATGACCTGCTTCCCTCTGGTCTTCCTCCATCATCACATATCATCTGCTTCCCTCTAACCCCCCTCCGTCCATCACATATGACCTGTTTCCCTCTAACTCTCCTCCGTCCATCACATATGACCTGCTTCCCTCTGGTCTTCCTCCATCATCACATATGACCTGTTTCCCTCTAACCCTCCTCCCTCCATAACATATGACCTGCTTCCCTCTAACCCTCTTCCCTCCATAACGTATGACCTGTTTCCCTCTAACCCTCCTCCCTCCATAACGTATGACCTGCTTCCCTCTAACCCTCCTTCCTCCATAACATATGACCTGCTTCCCTCTAACCCTCCTTCCTCCATAACATATGACCTGCTTCCCTCTAACTCTCCTTCCTCCATAACATATGACCTGCTTCCCTCCAACTCTCCTCCCTCCATAACATATGACCTGCTTCCCTCTAACTCTCCTCCCTCCATCACATATGACCTGCTTCCCTCTAACCCTCCTTCCTCCATAACATATGACCTGCTTCCCACCAACTCTCCTCCCTCCATAACATATGACCTGCTTCCCTCTAACTCTCCTCCCTCCATAACATATGACCTGCTTCCCACTAACCCTCCTTCCTCCATAACATATGACCTGCTTCCCTCTAACTCTCCTCCCTCCATAACATATGACCTGCTTCCCTCTAACCCTCCTTCCTCCATAACATATGACCTGCTTCCCTCTAACCCTCCTTCCTCCATAACATATGACCTGCTTCCCTCTAACTCTCCTCCCTCCTTAACATATGACCTGCTTCCCTCTAACTCTCCTTCCTTTTCCTCCCTCCCTCAGGTCTGCCTTTTTTGTGTTCTCAGCAGAGTTCCGTCCGACGGTCAAACAGGAGTTCCCAGGTACACTACTGATGGCAGTATTACTACCTGGGTCACTAATGATGGTAGTATTACTACCAGGGTCACTAATGATGGTAGTATTACTACCAGGAGTACCCAGGGTCACTAATGATGGTAGTATTACTACCAGGGTCACTAATGATGGTAGTATTACTACCAGGAGTTCCCGGGGTCACTAATGATGGTAGTATTACTACCTGGAGTTCACAGGGTCACTAATGATGGTAGTATTACTACCAGGAGTTCCCAGGGTCACTAATGATGGTAGTATTAGTACCAGGGTCACTAATGATGGTAGTATTACTACCAGGGTCACTAATGATGGTAGTATTACTACCAGGAGTTCCCAGGGTCACTAATGATGGTAGTATTACTACCAGGAGTACCCAGGGTCACTAATGATGGTAGTATTAGTACCAGGGTCACTAATGATGGTAGAATTACTACCAGGGTCACTAATGATGGTAGTATTACTACCAGGAGTACTCAGGGTCACTAATGATGGTAGTATTAGTACCATGGTCACTAATGATGGTAGTATTACTACCAGGAGTTCCCGGGGTCACTAATGATGGTAGTATTACTACCAGGAGTTCACAGGGTCACTAGTGATGGTAGTATTAGTACCAGGGTCACCAATGATGGTTGTATTACTACCATGAGTTCTCGGTCACTAATGATGGTAGTATTACTACCAGGAGTTCTCAGGTCACTAATGATGGTAGTATTACTACCAGGTGTTCCCGGGGTCACTAATGATGGTAGTATTAGTACCAGGAGTTCCCAGGTCACTAATGATGGTATTATTACTACCAGGAGTTCCCAGGGTCACTAATGATGGTAGTATTACTACCAGGAGTTCCCGGGGTCACTAATGATGGTAGTATTACTACCAGGAGTTCTCAGGGTCACTAATGATGGTACTATTACTACCAGGAGTTCCCAGGGTCACTAATGATGATAGTATTACTACCAGGAGTTCCCAGGGTCACTAGTGATGGTAGTATTAGTACCAGGGTCACCAATGATGGTAGTATTACTACCAGGGTCACTAATGATGGTTGTATTTCTACCAGGAGTTCCCAGGGTCACTAATGATGGTAGTATTACTACCAGGAGTTCCCAGGTCACTAATGATGGTAGTATTACTACCAGGTGTTCCCGGGGTCACTAATGATGGTAGTATTAGTACCAGGAGTTCCCAGGGTCACTAATGATGATAGTATTACTACCAGGAGTTCCCAGGGTCACTAGTGATGGTAGTATTAGTACCAGGGTCACCAATGATGGTAGTATTACTACCAGGGTCACTAATGATGGTAGTATTACTACCAGGAGTTCCCAGGGTCAGTAATGATGGTAGTATTACTACCAGGGTCCCTATGATGGTTGTATTTCTACCAGGAGTTCCCGGGGTCACTAATGATGGTAGTATTACTACCAGGAGTTCCCAGGGTCACTAATGATGGTAGTATTACTACCAGGAGTACCCAGGGTCACTAGTGATGGTAGTATTAGTACCAGGGTCACCAATGATGGTAGTATTACTACCAGGGTCACTAATGATGGTTGTATTTCTACCAGGAGTTCCCAGGGTCACTAATGATGGTAGTATTACTACCAGGAGTTCCCAGGTCACTAATGATGGTAGTATTACTACCAGGTGTTCCCGGGGTCACTAATGATTGTAGTATTAGTACCAGGAGTTCCCAGGGTCACTAATGATGATAGTATTACTACCAGGAGTTCACAGGGTCACTAGTGATGGTAGTATTAGTACCAGGGTCACCAATGATGGTAGTATTACTACCAGGAGTTCCCAGGGTCACTAATGATGGTAGTATTACTACCAGGGTCCCTATGATGGTTGTATTTCTACCAGGAGTTCCTGGGGTCACTAATGATGGTAGTATTACTACCAGGAGTTCCCAGGGTCACTAATGATGGTAGTATTACTACCAGGAGTACCCAGGGTCACTAATGATGGTAGTATTAGTACCAGGGTCACTAATGATGATTGTATTTCTACCAGGAGTTCCCAGGGTCACTAATGATGGTAGTATTAGTACAAGGGTCACTAATGATGGTAGTATTACTACCAGGAGTTCCCAGGGTCACTAATGATGGTAGTATTACTACCAGGAGTACCCAGGGTCACTAATGATGGTAGTATTAGTACCAGGGTCACTAATGATGGTAGTATTACGACCAGGAGTTCCCAGGGTCACTAATGATGGAAGTATTAGTACCAGGAGTTCCCAGGTCACTAGTGATGGTATTATTAGTACCAGGGTCACCAATGATGGTAGTATTACTACCAGAGGTTGCCGGGTTCACTAATGATGGTAGTATTAGTACCAGGAGTTCCCAGGGTCACTAGTGATGGTATTATTAGTACCAGGGTCACCAATGATGGTAGTATTACTAGAAAAGCCTAGTATTAGTATTAATAGAAAAGCCTAGAGACAATAATATATACATTATTAATATATATATATATATACTGCTATTACTACTACTACCTCATATAGAACAGCCTGGAGACAATAATATATACATTATTAATATATATACTACTAATACTGCTATTACTACTACTACCTCCTATAGAACAGCCTGGAGACAATAATATATACATTATTAATATATATATATATATACTGCTATTACTACTACTACCTCATATAGAACAGCCTGGAGACAATAATATATACATTATTAATATATATATATATATATATACTGCTATTTCTACTACTAATACCTCCTATAGAACAGCCTGGAGACAATAATACATTATTAATATATATATATACTGCTATTACTACTACTACTACCTCCTATAGAACAGCCTGGAGATAATAATATATACATTATTTATATATATATATATATATACTGCTATTATTACTACTACTACCTCCTATAGAACAGCCTGGAGATAATAATATATACATTATTAATATATACTACTAATACTGCTATTACTACTACTACCTCCTATAGAACAGCCTGGAGATAATAATATATACATTATTAATATATACTACTAATACTGCTATTACTACTACCTCCTATAGAACAGCCTGGAGATAATAATATATACATTATTAATATATATACTACTAATACTGCTATTACTACTACTACGTCCTATAGAACAGCCTGGAGATAATAATATATACATTATTAATATATATATATACTGCTATTACTACTACTACCTCCTATAGAACAGCCTGGAGACAATAATATATACATTATTAATATATATACTACTAATACTGCTATTACTACTACTACCTCCTATAGAACAGCCTGGAGACAATAATATATACATTATTAATATATATACTACTAATACTGCTATTACTACTACTACCTCCTATAGAGCAGCCTGGAGACAATAATATATACATTATTAATATATATACTACTAATACTGCTATTACTACTACTACCTCCTATAGAACAGCCTGGAGACAATAATATATACATTATTAATATATATACTACTAATACTGCTATTACTACTACTACCTCCTATAGAACAGCCTGGAGATAATAATATATACATTATTAATATATATACTACTAATACTGCTATTACTACTACTACCTCCTATAGAACAGCCTGGAGATAATAATATATACATTATTACAATATACTACTAATACTGCTATTACTACTACTACCTCCTATAGAACAGCCTGGAGATAATAATATATACATTATTACAATATACTACTAATACTGCTATTACTACTACTACCTCCTATAGAACAGCCTGGAGACAATAATATATACATTATTAATATATACTGCTATTACTACTACTACCTCATATAGAACATCATGGAGACAATAATATATACATTATTTATATATATATATATACTGCTATTACTACTACTACCTCCTATAGAACAGCCTGGAGACAATAATATATACATTATTAATATATATATATATACTGCTATTACGACTACTACCTCCTATAGAACAGCCTGGAGACAATAATATTTACATTATATATATATATACACTACTGTTCAAAAGTTTGAGGTCACTTAGAAATCTCCTTGTTTTTGAAGGAAAAGCACATTTTTTGTCCATTAAAATAACATCAAATTGGTCAGAAATACAGTGTAGACATTGTTAATGTTGTAAATGACTATTGTAGCTGGAAACGGCAGATTTTTAATGAAATATCTACATAGGTGTACAGAGGCCCATTATCAGCAACCATCACTCATGTGTTCCAATGGTACGTTGTGTTAGCTAATCCAAGTTTATCATTTTAAAAGGCTAATTGATCATTAGAAAACCCTTTTGCAACAAGTCTATTCTTGTTCTGAGAAATGAAGGCTATTCCATGCGAGAAATTGCCAAGAAACTGAAGATCTCGTACAACGTTTTGTACTATTCCCTTCACAGAACAGAGCAAACTGGCTCTAACCAGAATAGAACGAGGAGTGGGAGGCCCCGGTGCACAACTGAGCAAGAGGACAAGAACATTAGAGTGTCTAGTTTGAGAAACAGACGCCTCACAAGTCCTCAACTGGCAGCTTCATTAAATAGGACCCGCAAAACACCAGTCTCAACGTCAACAGTGAAGATGCGACTCCGGGATGCTGGTTTTCTAGGCAGTGTTGCTAAGAAAAAGCCATATCTCAGACTGGCCAATAGAAATAAAAGATTAAGATGGGCAAAATAACACAGACACTGGACAGAGGAACTCTGCCTAGAAGGCCAGCATATAATGTATGTATTATTGTCTCCAGGCTGTTCTATAGGAGGTAGTATATATATATAATGTATATATTATTGTCTCCAGGCTGTTCTATAGGAGGTAGTATATATATAATGTATATATTGTTGTCTCCAGGCTGTTCTATAGGAGGTAGTAGTATATATAATGTATATATTGTTGTCTCCAGGCTGTTCTATAGGAGGTAGTATATATATAATGTATATATTATTGGCTCCTGGCTGTTCTATAGTAGGTAGTATATATATAATGTATATATTATTTTCTCCTGGCTGTTCTATAGGAGGTAGTAGATATATAATGTATATATTGTTGTCTCCAGGCTGTTCTATAGGAGGTAGTAGTACATATATAATATATATATATTATTGTCTCCAGGCTGTTCTATAGGAGGTAGTAGTATATATATAATGTATGTATTATTGTCTCCAGGCTGTTCTGTAGGAGGTAGTAGTAGTATATATATATATAATGTATATATTATTGTCTCCAGGCTGTTCTATAGGAGGTAGTATATATATAATGGATATATTGTTGTCTCCAGGCTGTTCTATAGGAGGTAGTAGTATATATATAATGTATATATTATTGTCTCCAGGCTGTTCTATAGGAGGTAGTAGTATATATAATGTATATATTACTGTCTCCAGGCTGTTCTATAGGAGGTAGTAGTATATATAATGTATATATTACTGTCTCCAGGCTGTTCTATAGGAGGTAGTATGTATATAATGTATATATTGTTGTCTCCAGGCTGTTCTATAGGAGGTAGTGTATATATATAATGTATATATTATTGTCTCCAGGCTGTTCTATAGGAGGTAGTATATATAATGTATATATTATTGTCTCCAGGCTGTTCTATAGGAGGTAGTATATATATAATGTATATATTATTGTCTCCAGGCTGTTCTATAGGAGGTAGTATATATATAATGTATATATTATTGTCTCCAGGCTGTTCTATAGGAGGTAGTATATATATAATGTATATATTATTGTCTCCAGGCTGTTCTATAGTAGGTAGTAGTATATATAATGTATATATTGTTGTCTCCAGGCTGTTCTATAGGAGGTAGTATATATATAATGTATATATTATTGTCTCCTGGCTTTTCTATAGGAGGTAGTATATATATAATGTATATATTATTGTCTCCAGGCTGTTCTATAGGAGGTAGTATATATATAATGTATATATTATTGTCTCCAGGCTGTTCTATAGGAGGTAGTATATATATATAATGTATATATTATTGTCTCCAGGCTGTTCTATAGGAGGTAGTAGTACATATATAATGTATATATTATTGTCTCCAGGCTGTTCTATAGGAGGTAGTAGTACATATATAATGTATATATTATTGTCTCCAGGCTGTTCTATAGGAGGTAGTAGTACATATATAATGTATATATTATTGTCTCCAGGCTGTTCTATAGGAGGTAGTAGTATATATAATGTATATATTATTGTCTCCAGGCTGTTCTATAGGAGGTAGTATATATATAATGTATATATTATTGTCTCCAGGCTGTTCTATAGGAGGTAGTATATATATAATGTATATATTATTGTCTCCAGGCTGTTCTATAGGAGGTAGTATATATATCATGTATATATTATTGTCTCCAGGCTGTTCTATAGGAGGTAGTATATATATAATGTATATATTATTGTCTCCAGGCTGTTCTATAGGAGGTAGTATATATATAATGTATATGTTATTGTCTCCTGGCTGTTCTATAGGAGGTAGTAGTACATATATAATGTATATATTATTGTCTCCAGGCTGTTCTATAGGAGGTAGTATATATATAATGTATATTTTATTGTCTCCAGGCTGGTCTATAGGAGGTAGTAGTATATATATAATGTATATATTGTTGTCTCCAGGCTGTTCTATAGGAGGTAGTATATATATAATGTATATATTATTGTCTCCTGGCTTTTCTATAGGAGGTAGTATATATATAATGTATATATTATTGTCTCCAGGCTGTTCTATAGGAGGTAGTAGTACATATATAATGTATATATTATTGTCTCCAGGCTGTTCTATAGGAGGTAGTAGTACATATATAATGTATATATTATTGTCTCCAGGCTGTTCTATAGGAGGTAGTAGTACATATATAATGTATATATTATTGTCTCCAGGCTGTTCTATAGGAGGTAGTAGTACATATATAATGTATATATTATTGTCTCCAGGCTGTTCTATAGGAGGTAGTAGTACATATATAATGTATATATTATTGTCTCCTGGCTGTTCTATAGGAGGTAGTATATATATAATGTATATATTATTGTCTCCAGGATGTTCTATAGAAGGTAGTAGTACATATATAATGTATATATTATTGTCTCCAGGCTGTTCTATAGGAGGTAGTATATATATAATGTATATATTATTGTCTCCAGGCTGTTCTATAGTAGGTAGTAGTATATATAATGTATATATTATTGTCTCCAGGCTTTTCTATAGGAGGTAGTATATATATAATGTATATATTATTGTCTCCAGGCTGTTCTATAGGAGGTAGTATTTATATATAATGTATATATAATTTTTTCCCAAGGCTGTTCTACAGGAGGTAGTATATATATATATAATGTATATATTATTGTCTCCAGGCTGTTCTGTAGGAGGTAGTATATATAATGTATATATTATTGTCTCCATGCTGCTCTATAGGTGGTAGTATATATATAATGTATATATTATTGTCTCCAGGCTGTTCTATAGGAGGTAGTAGTATATATAATGTATATATTATTGTCTCCATGCTGTTCTATAGGAGGTAGTAGTAATAATAATAGCAGTATATATATATATATATATAGGCTGTTCTATAGGAGGTAGTATATATATAATGTATATATTACTGTCTCCAGGCTGTTCTATAGGATGTAGTATATATATAATGTATATATTATTGTCTCCAGGCTGTTCTATAGGAGATAGTATATATTATTGTCTCCAGGCTGTTCTATAGGAGGTAGTATATATAATGTATATATTATTGTCTCCAGGCTGCTCTATAGGAGGTAGTATATATAATGTATATATTATTGTCTCCAGGCTGTTCTATAGGAGGTAGTATATATAATACTGTATATATTATTGTCTCCAGGCTGTTCTATAGGAGGTAGTATATATAATGTATATATTATTGTCTCCAGGCTGTTCTATAGGAGGTAGTATATATATAATGTATATATTATTGTCTCCAGGCTGTTCTATAGGAGGTAGTATATATAATACTGTATATATTATTGTCTCCAGGCTGTTCTATAGGAGAGTGTGCTAAGAAGCTGGGGATCATGTGGGGTCAACAGACTCCAACCCAGAAACAGCCGTTTGAAGAGAAGGCTCTCCGACTGAGGGAGAAATACGACAAGGTACAGGACGCTGCTGCTGCTTTAACACGGCTTCACATTAGCTTATTTACCCACTTGTCCTTTGGACAAGTAGGACATATTTTTTGTTTGTCCAAAATCTCTGAAACACCATTTTTACACAATGCAAGGAACCACTTTTAAAAAATGCATTAGTGTCTTTTTATCATAGAAAATCAGATCTACAGGGAATTCAGGAAGTATTCAGACCCATTGACTTATTCCACATTTTGTTACATTACAGCCTTATTCTAAAATATATATAGTATTCTAAAATGTATTAAATCGTTTTTTCCCCTCATCAATACCCGATAATGACAAAGCAAAAAATGTTTTTTGACAAAAAAACATTTTGGAGAAAACGTCACATTTACATAAGTATTCAGACCCTTTACTCAGCACTTTGTTGAAGCACCTTTGGCAGCGATTACAGCCTTGAGTCTTCTTGGGTATGAAGCTACAAGCTTGGCACACCTGTATTTGGGGAGTTTCTCCCATTCTTCTCTGCAGATCCTCTCAAGCTCTGTCAGGTTGGATGGGGAGCGTTGCTGCACAGCTATTTTCAGGTCTCTCCAGAGATGTTCGATCGGGTTCAAGTCCGGGTTCTGGCTGGGCCACTCAAGGACATTCAGAGACTTGTCCCGAAGCCACTCCTGCATTGTCTTGGCTGTGTGTTTAGGGTTGTTGTCCTGTTGGAAGGTGAACCTTCGCCCCAGTCTGAGGTCCTGAGCGCTCTGGAGCAGGTTTTTATCAAGGATCTCTCAGTACTTTGCTCCGTTCATCTTTCCCTCGATCCTGACTAGTCTCCCAGTCCCTGCCACTGAAAAATATCCCCACAGCATGATGCTGTCACCACCATGCTTCATAGTAGGGATGGTGCCAGGTTTCCTCCAGATGTGACGCTTGGCATTCAGGCCAAATAGTTCAATCTTGGTTTCATCAGACCAGAGAATCTTGTTTCTCATTGTTTGAGAGTATTTAGATGCTTTTTGGCAAACTCCAAGCGGGCTGTCATGAGCCTTTTACTGAGGAGTGGCTTCCATCTGGCCACTCTACCAGAAAGGCCTGATTGGTGGATGCAGAGATGGTTGTCCTTCTGGAAGGTTCTCCCATCTCCACAGAGGAACTCTGGAGCTCTGTCAGAGTGACCATCAGGTTCTTGGTCACCTCCCTGACCAAGGCTCTTCTCCCTCGATTGCTCAGTTTGGCCGGGCGGCCAGCTCTAGGAAGAATCTTGGTGGTTCCAATCTTAATCCATTTAAGAATGATGGCGGCCACTGTGTTCTTGGGGACCTTCAAAGCTGCAGAAATGTCTCTTTCCATGTTTTGGTACCCTTCCCCAGATCTGTGTCTCGACACAATCCTGTCTCGGAGCTCTGCGGACAATTCCTTCGTCCTCATGGCCTGGTTTTTGCTCTGACATGTCAACTGTGGGTCCTTATATAGATGGAAACAGGATGCACTTGAGCTGGATTTTGAGTCTGAATAGGGGGAGCCTGAATACTTATGTAAATATGTGTTTTTGTGTTTTAATTTTTCATAAATTTGACAGCTGTACCCCATCATGTCTGTAGGATATGGCTGCCTACCGCTCCGGTGCGAACGTTAAGCGGGTGCCGATGCGACCCGGTCCCGGTGGCTCGTCCGGTATGATTCCCCACGCCATGGCCGGCGGCGACGACGACGACGACGACGACCTGGAGGACGATGAAGACGAAGATGACGACGATGATGAGTAAAGCGTCAGCGTAGCGTCCGTGCCTGTTGGATTGGTGCGTTCGATTTAGCTCTTCGCCTGAGAGGGCGGAGTTTGCGCATTTTGAGACCGTTCCATTGGTCCTAAAGTGGAAACTCCGCCCTCTCAGGGTCGCGGCTAAAACGAACGAACCCCAGTTCCACCGGAATCCTAACGGGCCAGAGGAGGAATCTGATTGGCTGAAAGTTATGTGTGCCTGTCAGTGACCCTGCAGGGTTGAGGGCTGACCAGAGGTCAAGGGGTTAGTTAGAGCCGGACTGGACCAGACACGACCTACAGGGGACTCATAATATCACCGTGTAACTGAATAGTCGTCATCGCAAACATCTGTAACCCTGGAAACAGTTGCTGTGGGCCAACATGTCCAATAGCAGACCTCTGTTGGGGGCTGAGTGTTGTGGGTGTCTTCATTCGGTGTTGCTGTTTGTAGCAGGTTGTTGTTGTTCCCAGGGTTGTGTGTGGTCCTAGTGGTGTTCAGGCTCTACAATATTATCACGTGTCGTAACAGAGTCTGTGTGACGCTACAGACTCTTTTAAAATATACACTTTATTTTTTGTTTTTACTTTTTTTTTTTATGGAAAAATGTGTCCTGAAACAATATGTAGAAATTGACTTTTATAATAAAAAAAATTATGATTCTGAAAATGTTTTTTGTGTGTATTATCTAATCCTGTTCCAACACTGACATGACGCAGTAAATGTAACAAATAATTAAAGAGCAGTAAGATAACAATGTGGAGGCTATATACAGGGTATTACGGTACAGAGTCAATGTGGAGGCTATATACAGGGTATTACGGTACAGAGTCAATGTGGAGGCTATATACAGGGTATTACGGTACAGAGTCAATGTGGAGGCTATATACAGGGGGTACCGGTACAGAGTCAATGTGGTGGTTAAATACAGGGGGTACCGGTACAGAGTCAATGTGGAGGCTATATACAGGGGGTACCGGTACAGAGTCAATGTGGAGGCTATATACAGGGTATTACGGTACAGAGTCAATGTGGAGGCTATATACAGGGGGTACCGGTACAGAGTCAATGTGGTGGTTAAATACAGGGGGTACCGGTACAGAGTCAATGTGGAGGCTATATACAGGGGGTACCGGTACAGAGTCAATGTGGAGGCTATATACAGGGTATTACGGTACAGAGTCAATGTGGAGGCTATATACAGGGTATTACGGTACAGAGTCAATGTGGAGGCTATATACAGGGTATTACGGTACAGAGTCAATGTGGAGGCTATATACAGGGTATTACGGTACAGAGTCAATGTGGAGACTATATACAGGGGGTACCGGTACAGAGTCAATGTGGAGACTATATACATGGGGTACCGGTACAGAGTCAATGTGGAGGCTATATACAGGGGGTACTGGTACAGAGTCAATGTGGAGACTATATACAGGGGGTACCGGTACAGAGTCAATGTGGAGGCTATATACAGGGGGTACTGGTACAGAGTCAATGTGGAGGCTATATACAGGGGGTACCGGTACAGAGTCAATGTGGAGGCTATATACAGAGTATTACGGTACAGAGTCAATGTGGAGGCTATATACAGGGGGTACCGGTACAGAGTCAATGTGGAGACTATATACAGGGGGTACTGGTACAGAGTCAATGTGGAGGCTATATACAGGGGGTACCGGTACAGAGTCAATGTGGAGACTATATACAGGGGGTACCGGTACAGAGTCAATGTGGAGGCTATATACAGGGGGTACTGGTACAGAGTCAATGTGGAGGCTATATACAGGGGGTACCGGTACAGAGTCAATGTGGAGGCTATATACAGAGTATTACGGTACAGAGTCAATGTGGAGGCTATATACAGGGGGTACTGGTACAGAGTCAATGTGGAGGCTATATACAGGGGGTACCGGTACAGAGTCAATGTGGAGGCTATATACAGGGGGTACCGGTACAGAGTCAATGTGGAGGCTATATACAGGGGGTACCGGTACAGAGTCAATGTGGAGGCTATATACAGGGGGTACCGGTACAGAGTCAATGTGGAGGCTATATACAGGGGGTACTGGTACAGAGTCAATGTGGAGGCTATATACAGGGGGTACTGGTACAGAGTCAATGTGGAGGCTATATACAGGGGGTACTGGTACCCAGAAACCACCTATTGTTAGTGTAGATAGAACCAGAACCAGTATAGATCTAGACCACCTAGAGAGAAGCCACCTCATGTTAGTGTAGATTGAACCAGTATAGATCTAGACCACCTAGAGAGAAACCACCTCATGTTAGTGTAGATTGAACCAGTATAGATCTAGACCACCTAGAGAGAAACCACCTCATGTTAGTGTAGATTGAACCAGTATAGATCTAGACCACCTAGAGAGAAACCACCTCATGTTAGTGTAAATAGAACCATTATAGATCTAGACCACCTAGAGAGAAACCACCTCGTGTTAGTGTAGTAGATTGAACCAAAGTCCCGTATTTTGGGAACCTGCGTGGTTCTGTTTCCGACCGACATTTTCTCTTATAACTCGATCTGTGGCTTGAACTGAGCGGTAGCACTGATTCTCACGGACACAGGACGATGTCTCATCTGTCTGTATAAAGCAGGATGTGAAATCTGACACCACTTGAAGCTTGGAATGTCCCTCCTACCATTTCATTCGCTCTCCTGACTGTCCATCATCTCTTTGCTGAACTACGTCCCAGGAATCCTTACGTCGTAGCGCAGCAGGAGAGAGTGGTTTAATCACCGAAGCACATTCAGAGATCAATTTATAGCCAGTAATCTTAAATATACCATTGATTTTAAACAAAAATCACTTTCTGTTTGTCATAGACTGATACAAGATGAATATGAGATGAAAGACGAGTTCCTTTCGAGTCCAGGAAGCCAAGCTAGAGCTCCTCCCTCTCTGAGACGTACAGAGGAGGCGGGGCAGACGTTTTGATCAAGAGACCTTCAGAAAAAAGACACATTTTCTCTAACACTATATATATATAACAAAAAAATATGTATTTTACGGTTATAAGGAAGGTTAAATCTTATAGTTAGTCTTTTTATAATATGATTATATATTTATATTTAGAAAAAATAAGTCATTTCAAGCCTTATTTATACAGTTCAGTTTAATAGGAAATACAACATATCAGATATTTAATATTTTAATATTTTAATCAAATTGTATCATATTTTATCATATTTTAATCAAATTGTATCATATTTTAATATTTTAATCAAATTGTATCATTTACATTTATATTTACATTTTAGTCATTTAGCAGACGCTCTTATCCAGAGCGACTTACAGTAGAGTGCATTCATTTTATTACATTTTTTACATACTGAGACAAGGATATCCCTACCGGCCAAACCCTCCCTAACCTGGACGACGCTATGCCAATTGTGCGTCGCCCCACGGACCTCCCGGTTGTGGCCGGCTGCGAAAGAGCCTGAACCCAGAGACTCTGGTGGCGCAGCTAGCACTGCGATGCAGTGCCCTAGACCACTGCGCCACCCGGGAGATATCATATTTTTATCATATTTTAATCAAATTGTATTATATTGTTATCATATTTTATCATGTTTTAATCAAATTGCATCATATTTTATAATATTTTATAATATTTTTATCATATTTTAATCAAATTTTATAATATTTTAATATTTAAATCAAATTTTAATCAAATTGTATCATATTTTAATCAAATTTTATCATATTGTAATTAACTTGTATCATATTTTATCATATTTTAATCAAATTTTTTAATATTTTAATCAAATTTTAATCAAATTTTATCATATTTTAATCAAATTTTATCATATTGTAATTAACTTGTATCATATTTTATCATATTTTAATCAAATTTTATCATATTTTAATCAAATTGTATCATATTTTTATCATATTTTATCATATTTTAATCAAATTGCATCATATTTTATCATATTTTTATCATATTCTATCATATTTTATTCAAATTCCATCATATTTTATCATATTTTTATCAAATTGCATCATATTTTATCATATTTTAATCAAATTGTATCATATTTTTATCATATTTGTACGGTGTACTTGAGCTTGTGTATCTCAAGTGAATAGATCTATTTATTTATTTCTACCAGGAAGGTGAGATGAACCTTTCTGGTGGTATGCAGCGTTACTAGTTATAGCCCTTACCTCCTCCCTCTCTGATTGGTCCTCATGATAAATCAGGGGGATTATCCTGTTAACTCCGCCCACAAACCTGTCACTACTTCTTTACAGCTGTCAATCTCATAGCTCCTCCCTCTCTATAGATGAAATCCCTCCAGTTAATTACAGTTAATTCCTCCCTCTGTAACGGTTCAGAGATAGAGCCCTTACCTCCTCCCTTTG